>NC_136483.1:81059404-81329404 GCF_053919585.1 Euprymna scolopes
TGGTATACCTGCTAATTCTTTTTCCTCTTTTAGTTGTGCTGTCACCGTTTTTACAAGCAATTCAGAGTTTTTTTTATTCAATCTAGACAGTGTGTGATTTTACTTGTTAACAAATATTGCATATTGAAATTATAGTTAATATAATTATAGTTAATATAATTCTTTCCCGCTGTAAGTAAAGCAATCAATGTAGTTGTTCCATCTTCAAACGTGTGTAAAAGCACAATTTCTAAACAATTTTCGCTTGCATCCGATACTACAATTAATTTCTTTTCCTGGATCGTAATGCACCAAAGTTAGATTCGATTATAAACATGTTTTGTTTTAAATGCTTTTTCGCATTCTTTTGTCCAGTATCATTTTGACTTTTCTTTATTAATTCATTTTACGGTTCTCTCAATTCGCACATTTTTGTAATATACAGATTATATATATATATATATATATATATATATATATATATATATATATATATATATATATATATATATATATATATAAGAACAAGTAGTTAATAACACATGTTAAAAACACCTTTAAAAAGAGTTAAAACATATTTAATTTTAAAGAGGAATCACAAAATAAGTGGATAGTCCTTAATCAGCGGAATTTCGAAGAAATACTTTCCTTCTTTTCAGAGGGTAGGATATAGCAAAATGCGGGATCGGATTTTGCTTGCAAAGTATTTAATGAAACGACAAGTAAGTCATAGATCTTACTTGGTAACAGATAGTGAGGCAGGGGAATATGGTAAGAAAAAGGTGGTTTCACATGAATGAATGGTCTGGCGAAGGGTAAAATATCCAATAACGGTAAAATCTAAAAATACAGAATTCAAAAAAGTTGGATAAATTTCCATTTTCACAAGTAAAATCCAAGGTAATCGCGTAATTGGAAGATGGTCCAAACTAATCCAAAAGGCAGAAATTGGTGGAATAATTCACAAATGGGTACAAGGAAAAGGGAATGAATTCCAATAATATTATTAAAAGAAAGATAAGATGTGCGTAGAAAAACGAATACAATGTGTCAATCGCTTTATTGCAGATTAGTAAAATATCAATATTTCACTAAATATACGTCATCCAAAAATAAAAAATTATATCATCAAACGACTGTTTCAAGGTTCTTATTTCCCAAAATTTTAATCCACTCCATGCGATATTCACGAAGCTATGACATTTTATTTATTATCAAGTAATTAATGCTGTCCATCTCTTTATTACAGGTCTTTTTAAATGCCAAAAAATGCGCGATTAACGGTTATTGAAAAGGAAAGGATTGTTGCTGGACTTGTAGAAGGATTGATTTTGCTATGGAGCTGGAAAGGGATCCAAGAATTTTGGCTTTATTCGTGAGCAACCCAACACCAAATCCAGAAAGGATAAAGCCACTAGGAGAAACCTATCACATCGTGATACTCTGAAAATTCATAGGGAAGTCAGCCGAAACCCAAACAGCACCAGTGTTTCCATTTTTGCAAGAACTGGAATCGCTCCAAGATTCAGACAGGCCCCATGAAATGTATTGAATGAGATGGCAAGGAAATCAAAACTATTCCAAGGCCTCCATTGAGCAGACAACATAGGGAAAAACGAAAGGCTTGGCCACAGAATTGCATGAAAATGGATTTCCAACGTATCTTATTTACAGATGAGACCCGTGTTACTCTTGACGGTCCGAACTCGAACTGAACTTCAACCCCTTACAGAGTTTATCGTCAACGTGGAGGTGGAGTCATCAAGTTTTGGGCGGGAATCATTAGGGATAAGTTGGTCGGACAATTCTGAGTTCCATAGGGTGTAAAACTTACCGGCAATGCGTACACCACCTTTTTAGATAAACACTTGTCACCATGGTTAGATGACCTACCATTGTCACGTCGCTTTCAGATGATTTTTATGCATGACAATGCACCATCCCATTCTACAAGGGCGACTGTAGCTTTCCTGTAATCTATGGGCTTCTTTGAAGAAACTCTCATGACCTGAACACCGTGTTCTCCAGACCTTAACTCCATTGAATATCTCTGGTCAATATTAAAAAGAGAAGTTTATGAGGGAGGAGAGCAATTTATACCAAAGGATTCCTTGTGGAGAATATAGTTGATATTGATAAAGCCATACCTCCTTTGTGAAATCAAACAATTGTCTTCCCCGAGAAAAAAGTTTGTTTTATTTAAAAAGATGGTGGATATGTCGATAAATAATGGATTTATTTGAGGCTTAGCACCTAGGATGTGCTTTTTATCATTATGCTTTGACAGAAAAATATAATAAAAAATAAAGTTCGTATGATAAGACATTGTATTTTTGCCCTAAAACAACATTTTAAGAGACCTGCAATAAAGCGATGGGAATTCCACGATAAAGACTAAAATGTCATAACTTCGTGAATATCGCATGAATTTGAATAACATTTTGTGAAATAACTAACCTTAAAGAAGTCGTCTGACAATATAATTTTCATATTGTTGTAACATATATTTAGTGAAATATTGATATTTTACTAATCTGCAATAAAGCGATTGACGCAGTTTATATATATATGATAAATCTAAAAATGACTATAATTTGCTTATATTATCCTGTCTAAGCATTTCTGTTATAACTACTGTTCTACTTGGGTTAAGTTTTCCTCAATTTAAATCAATTATTTGGCGCAGATATTCGATTTTGTTCATGCTAAATTCATATTTTTCAATGCTCAATTTAAATCATTAATTCTTATTCTCCTGAATATTTCTCGAATATGACTTTTGTGTTCTTCATATTTTTGCTTTTTTTTCAGAATATCATCTAAGTATACCATTACAAAATACACACATATATACATACAGCTAGCATCGTATCCATTATTTGTTGAAATAAATTCGGGGCTACTTTCAAACCGAAAGCCAAAAGTTTTACGAAAAATAATATTTTATTTGTATTAATTGTCAGATATTTTGCACGTTCCCCCTCGACTGCTACCTAAAATATGCCTCGGATGGATCAATAGTCGAGATAATTTTACGCCCATTCAACTTTAAAGATTTCTCCTGATATGGGAAGCGAATAGCTGTGGTAATTCAGACGGTAATTTTGTCCTGTCGAAAAGTTAACGCATAATATATTTTTTTCTTTTTTTTACATATATTGTTAGTGGCGGCCACTCTAAGTAATCACATTTTTAATCTCTGCAATTTCTTAAAGTTTTTGTAATTTCTTGTCCATCATTTTTAATGATGGAAATGTGATCTTTATTTTGGTTTTAACACTGGTCTTGCATTGACTTTTCGTTCGAATTTTACCTCAGTCTTCGTGTCACAAAATAGTCTGTCAGAAAATACACTCGTGAATCAATTTTTAAATCTCCGACATTTTTTTTTTTTGTAATTTCGATTTCTCGATTCCTAACACATTTAAGTTTTGACAAAATGCATTTACTGGTGTCTTTCATTAATTACCCACTACCATACAGTCGATACGGAATAAGTTTGAATTTTTTCCAAATATGACGTATATTTCAGCTTTAAATGTTTTATAATCAAATGACACATTCACGTAAGATTCCCCTTTGTATTTTAACCTATTTCTAGAAACACTTCTGACAATTTTTTCAGTCTTTCGTAGTTTCGTTCGTTCAATTTGTTTTCAGATTATTTCATCGATAAGGGATATGTCACTTCCTGTTTCAAGAAATTTTGACGACGACGACGACGACGACAACAACAACAACAACAACAACGAAAATGGGAATAACAGTCCGCAAAAATGAATACACAATTAACTTTATAGTACGAATAGTATATATATATATATATATATATATATATATATATATATATACATGTGTATATGCATACATACATATATATATATATATATATATATATTATAAAACGTTACGTAGTACCTTATAAATTAATACTAACACAAGATACCAAAATAAGAATTTTTCAGTCAAACGATAATATATGAACTTGGTATTATGGAGATGTATGCATAACTGTGTTTTCATGCGTATATGCGTTGACATTTGTACTGCTTTTGTTCACAGTATTATAAATTTCTGATAGACAAGGATTCATACACCCAGCTTAAAACAATAAGAAAATAAACTTATATATAAATGAATATGGTTACACGCATAAATGTAGACACATGTGTCTATATTTCCTGATATTATTTGTATGTTCACATTGATTTATAAGGTTGACAAGCATGTTCTTACGTTTTTTTTTAACTTTTAAACTCAGATAGACATATTTCGACTCCAATAATAATTTTTGAGCAAAATAAGCACCATCGGAAGGAACATACTTTTTTCAATCCAAAGCAAGTGTATTTATGCTAGTAACGTAAAAATCTTGCGTTCTGGTGGCGATGAAGTTGCTAAAAGTGTGTTTGATATCACTTAAGTTTTTGAAGCATGTCTCACGCAGAAAGTTGTCTAGATAGTTGAATAAGTGGTAGTCGGTCGAGAATTGGACTTTTTCTATTGACTAATGCTGGGTGTTGAAGCTTTTTTTATGCATTTTATCCATTTGTTGGCTGTACTTCTCCGTCGTAATGGTTTGAATACAAACTTATAAAGAAAATTTTTTTTTAATTCAAACAGATTTCAAAAATTGAATACGAAACTTACAATGAAGTCCTAATAAAAACATTAACTTCGGAAATATAAATAAAACAGAACAAATTAAATACGAACAAAATATCAGCAAAAGAAGAACAAAAATAGAAAAATAAGAAAGTTGAAATGTAAACTAAAATTTTTCGAAGATAATTGTTATGATGTAAATGTTGCAAAGAATAACGAGAACACTCGAAAAGAGTGAAAGGAATAATAGATTAAAAAAAATAAAACAGACACGATGTTAGTTAAGTTGAGCACTACACTCAACTGAAAGACAAAGTAAAGTTTCGACTGCCTCTCTTTGCTGGAAAACAGAACCTGGTCACAGAAACTAACGTCAGGAATAGTTCATTGTCAGAAATATAAGGGGTGGGGGGTCAGGCCAACAATAATCCATCAGGAATAAGGTGAAGAATAAATAAAACGAAAGTTAATATCCAGTACACTCATATGCACTCCAGCGTGCAGATAATTCAGAAAAAAGGTTTTTAATGTAAGTAATGAGTTTAAGAACTCATTGATAATTTTATATATATGCATATAGGTTTGAGTGTGAATATTGGTATATATGTAATTTAGAAGGTGTATATATATATGTATATGTATACATATGTATATATATATAAATTGTTTTACTATAATAATTAAATACCTACAGACACTAGTTTTTCATCCTTTGCAGGGTGTCATGATTAACACCAGTCGACAGATTCGAGTTCGGCAACACGAGCCATCTCTGGCTCGCTTACCAAAGACCGTATCTATTCGGCTACCATTAACCGCGTGAAATAACGTTGAATTTAAACATTTTAATTTTAAATGTTCTTTACGTCAGTCAGACAGTGGCATAATCGCTATACGATGATCTATGCATATATATATATATATGTATATATATACACATTTCCATTTATATACATATATATATATATATATTTCCATTTATACATATATTTATATATATATATATATAAATGGAAATTCTGAGTTAAATTATGTATAAGTACAATAGAATTTATATATATATATATATATATATATATATATATGCGTATTTGTGTACGTTCGAACTTATTTATGTGGAGGTATATGTGATTTAATGTGTGTTTTCGCGTGCTCTGTGGTGAGTCTCAGCTGTAAACATAAGGTTTACTTATGAATCAATGGTGATAAGATAAAGCAAACAGACGCCGACACTCCGAGAGATCTGAAAGACTAAAAGACTAAAAGATGTTCTTAAAGAAATCAAGCCATATCTCTGTACCGGAACCAAGTTAAGTAAACATAAGAAAGCATAAGAATAAGTTAAATCAAATCTTAAATTTCAAACTGACCAACATGCATATATTCCACCTCCTTTCCCAATGTATTCCGCCCCTTTCCCAATTTATACATTTACACCCTACTTTACATCTCTTTCTCTTGTATATTATATTTATGTCTTCTGTTTTTCTTTATTATACTTAGTTAAATATGTATAAAAAGAACAAATATTCTTGAGTTTAATCTGAAAAAGACGCAGGTTTGATAATACAGCTTCTCTGAAAAGAGTCATTGCAGAAATATGTATGCACGTATGGATCCAATAATGTGTGTACAAATAAATATTCTTTACATTGACTACTATAAATTGAAGGCAACACACACACACACACACCTACACACACACACACACACACACATATATATATAAGTAAATATATATATGTGTGTGTGTGTATCTGAATGTGTGTGTGTTTATGTGTTTGTGTATAATATACTTATCCCAATAAGGGTACACAAATTTTACGAACGAACAATTTACTCTTCATTTACAACAATAAATATCTCGATAAAACTTCATGTCTATAATCCTCATTAAAATTTTGATCACAATTCATTGTATGATTTAAGTAAAAACATGCCTAAAATTAAGGCTTTAAATTGAAATTCAGGAAATATGGCATAATTAGCGTATAATGAATATAGCCCATATTTAATGCAAATCTTAAATATTTTAATTTTAGTAAAATCTAAAAAAAAATAAGTAATATTTGAATTTTCATGAATATTATTTTAATCCGTTTTTACATTCTTGGCATAAAATTTTATATATTATTCATAACGACTGTTACATCTCGCAAATATGTTCTAAAATTCATAATGGTCAGACAAATAAAGAGCAAATCGTATATACAGCACCTTTTAAGCATTTTACAAGTTCATAAGCTGTTTTGTATGTTTACTCCGAGTGATGCGAATTATAAAAGGAACAAATACATACATCTATTATAATATAAAACTCAAATCGTCTTACTTGGGCGTTGAAACTGTCCGTCAGCTTCTGCTTTACAAGTTCCAGTTTACGACTTCCGTTTTCAAAAATTTGGCACATGCGTAAATAAATAAAAACACCCATAAAACATCTTTTAATCGACAATTTACGGGCTCCTCTTCTTTCTTATTTTATTTATTTTTAAATGGATTTATCATTTAATTTTTCAACACACCTTACAATATAAATAAACAAATAAAACCAAAAATAGTTTTTCAAAATTAGTTTGCATTACCAATTTAAAAAAATCGGTCATTTTTACATTTCACATTAACATTTTCTTTTAAATTGACAACTCTAAGTTTTCGTGTATGCTGAAAACGAATATCGCATTTACATTTTCCGCAAAAACAAAGTTTTCCGAATATCAAGCGATGTATTTAATTATGTTAGAAGTAGTAACCATTGTTGTACGCGCAAGCGGGAATTTGTTTGTCATTATTAATATACTCACTATTCCATAGCTAGCTATAACATATACTGACACAACGGGTCACGAGTAGTTTAGTATTTGATAAAAAAGCAGGATAAAATATTCGCACCTAAGAATTGATTGTATATGTATGTTTTCTAATCGGCATTTCCCACTCCTTACCAAATGAGTTAAGTACCGCTTTTATATTAGCAATCCTTTTGCCAGTTTTCCATCGATTATTCTTTCTCCATTAAGGCATTTTCAAGATTACTCTACAATTTAGTTCTGATTATGATACGATTTCATTTATTTTACAAAAATATGACAATTTATTCTCAAGAACATATTTTATGAATATATATATACGAGGCTTCCTTCAGTCTTGACAGACTATGGATACCCACTGTAAGGGTGCCTGCGCGTGAAATTTGTGTGGCAAGAGTTGCATACGAGTGGCAAGTTGAGGTACAAGACGACTGGAAACAATGCCGAGATAAGCGGAGAGCACATACAGCGCCTAGAATTCCCAAATGGTAACCCATCTGGTATTAGCCAGGCTCAACGTTGCTTAACTTCGGTGATCTGACGGGAAACGGTGTGTCAACGTGATTATATATATATATATATGAAAACACACACACACATATATATACACATATAATAATAATATGTGTATACACACACACGCACACCCACACACACACATATATATACATATATATATATATATATATATATATATATATATATATATGTATGTATATAAGAACAAGTAGTTAATAAAACATCTTAAAAAACACTTTGAAAAAAGAGTTAAAACATATTTAATTTTAAAAAGGAAGCACAAAATAAGGGGATAGTTCTCAATCCGCGGAGTTTCGGAGAAATACTTTCCTTCTTATCAGAGGGTAGGATATAGCAAAATCCGATCCCGGATTTTGCTTGCAAAAGTATTTACTGAAACTACAAGTAAGTCATATATCTTACTTCGTAACATATAGTGAAGCGGAGAGAATATGGTAAGAAAAAGGTGATTTCACGTGAATGGATGGTTTGGTGAAGGGTAAAATATCCAATAACAGCAAAATCCGAAAACTTTAATTAAATTTCCATTTCCACAAGTAAAATCTAAGGTAATCACGTAATTGGAAGATGGTCCAAAGTAATCCAAAATGCAGAAATCCGTGGAATAATTCACAAATGGGTACAAGGAAAAGCGGAATGAGTTCAAATAATATTATAAAAAGAAAGATAAGACGTGCGTAGAAAAAAGAGATGGAAGATATAATATATATATATATATATATATAATATATTTAATATATATATAATATATAATATAATAGATATAATATATATAATATATATATAATATATATATATAAAGTATAAATATATATATATATATATGGAAATTATGTTATGAAATAATATAACTTCAACAAAGCAAAACATCTCAAGAGAAGAAAAGCTCAACAATATTAAGAGGAGAAAACAAATATATAAAATTAAAGGTGAGTAATATATGAGGTTAATGTATCACCAGAACAATACGGAAAGTAAAAGAGGCAAATTAATAAAAAAATTAAGCAACATTGGCAATTTCTTTAGTCTATAGTATTTCGCAGTTAAAAGCTTCTCATCAGAAGGCTAGAATGATACAAACTACAAATATAAATTAAGCTTAATTAATAATATCTCGATATTAAATAGATATGAAGAAATAGGATAACATGGTAAAAATAATGAAGAAATATCAAAATTTAATATATTAATAATTCTGGCTCTCCTTCTCTTTTGATGAAAAGCGTGCAGCTTCAAAATTCCATTGTCTAGAGGTTTCTTTTCTTCTTAATTTTCCCATTTTCCAAATTCTTATTGTACTAAAGATTTAAAAAAGTTATATCAAACTTTCATTCCTTATCTTTCATTTAATCTCTCTCTCTCTCTCTCTCTCTATATATATATATATATATATATATATATGTATATATGCATATATATATATATATATATATATAAATATATTTTTTTATAATATATACCAATCCTTATTTAAGATGCTCAATGTAATTACAGAGCAATATAGAGAATAAATGACAAAAATTACATTCCAAAATTGATTATGTTGATTACCTTATAATTTATTCCTTTAATTCGGTTGACTCTTACAATTCTTGACAGTATCTGTTTCGTAGCGCAAAACCAATCACAATTATTATATCAATCAGTGAATCTTATTTTCTTTACTCATCAGAAGAAATAGCAGCAATTTAAAATTCAAAATGGCGTAATGGAAACATATTAAAGGTATATGCAGCTTCTCTTCCAATTTTCGGATTTTAATCATGTCAAATCACACTGCATTTCCTTTTGATGGATTGAGTGTTTTTATTTCTTCCATATAATGAATTTTGGAATACAGTTTTTGTCATTTATTCTTTCTCTCTCTCTCTCTCCCTCTCTCTCTCTCCCTCTCTCTCTCTCTATATATATATATATGTATAATATCAATACTTCATTAAAAATATGTAATGTATAATACATTTTATGTATATATATATATATATATATATATATATATTTATTTCCAGTGCTCAATAATAAGGAGAACTTAGTACTAGTATAAAACATACTGAAAACAAACAATTTCTGTGGAAATTTAATGTTTCATTCCACCGAAGGTATTTATAAGGCTTATGGCTTAATTAAAAACCAAATAAAAAACAACTCTATTATTCTTTGTATACACAAGTATTTTTTTCTCCATGGGGGAAATATTGTTTAAATTGATCGGTTATTTTTGTCTATTAAAACTATTAGCACCTTTTACACCCCCCCCCCCCCTACAAGCCAATCTAGTTTATCTTAAAACTGATGTATTTTTTTATAAAGCACTTAAATTCAATAAAGTCCGACTTATTTTCCCTGATATTTTTGGCGCCTTATTCCAACTTTTTCTGGATGTTATCATCACTCCCAACTTCTCCTTTCATGTTCGTATTTGCTTCAAGCAAACTATTGTTATAGCTATTCCAAAGTAAATGTTCTAGGTTTTCAGTTCGTAGCAATTTCGTCTACATTCTTAATTAACATTTATGTGTCTTAAAACTTGAACATTTCTAAGTGCTCGCACAAATATAATTAACATACATCGCCTTAAAATCTACATATCCCAGTCCAGCTTAAAATATTCCCTTTAACTAAGCATACACACACACTTATATATATATATATGTATGTATGTATATATATATATATATATGTATATATATATGTATGTATATATATTGAGTAAAATGATTTATAATTTTGAATTGAAAATCAGTTTCAAAAGGAAAAACAAACAAAAACAATAGTTTGTACGGTCGTTTCTGAAACGAATTTTTATTGAAATATACAATATGTCTTGAATAATAATTTGATAATGTTTTTTTTTTATTTAAACAAAGTCTCCTCCTCGGAAAAAAGGTGGGGTGGGTCGGGGTTGATTAAAGACACCAAAATAAACTATATATATTTTATATTAAAGCAGATATTTCCTTTTTTCCGCCCGTTTTTAAAGTTTGTTATTATTTTAGTCCATCTATTTCCTGGCATGTTGTGTAAAAGTTGTATATATATATATATATATATATATATATATATATATATATATATATATATATATATATATATATATACAGCATAATCGCGTTGACACAACGGTTCTCATCAGATCAACGTTGAGCCTTGCTAGTACCAGATGGGTGGCAATTTAGGAATACTAGGCGTTGTGTGTGCTCTCAGCCTATCTCGGCATTTGTTTTCAGTCGTCCCGTACATACACTTCATTTGCCACTGTTATTTAACAATGTCGACAAAAATTACGTGTAGGCACCCAAATCGAGCATATTTTATATACATATATTTTGTATTTTCTTGATTTGTTTGTCTGTCCATCTTTTCATCACTCTGTTTGAGTGTCGCTTCCTTCCACCTTCTCCAAAAAACTCATGGGCAGATTTTCATGATTTTTTTTATGATCTAAGTATCATGATGCACAGTTAAAAATTAATAGACAGTGGTTATCAGAATATAAAATTTACCCTCACTTTTTATCGGAAACTATTGGGAGGATATAGTTGAAATTCTGTATGGCTTTTTGTTATGATAAATTGTAGCGAATACATTATTAAGGTGCCCGTTCAGTTAATAGTTGGGAATTAATAATTATTAACAGAGATTTGTATTTAATGCAACAATGATCATATATAAAACCATATTCCACTCATTGGAAGTCAACTTTTGCCTGTTTTTAATAAGCTAAACGTCTAGAATATATATATATATATATATATATATATATATATATATTATTTTTAAAATATAATTATCCACTGACACGTGTTTCGTCGTCTACGCCTCATCAGAGTGGCTGAATCTAGCGAGATTCGAAATCGGGACCCCATGGTAATGAGCGTAAACCCCTTACCACTGACCCATCTCGCACGTCTGTTTAGATATATCGCGATTTACTTAGATGTTTCTTTGTTTTGGTTTTAGCGATATGTTTTGAACGAATTCAATTATTTATGAAAGTGCATTTTTACCTAAATGCGAGTATTATATATACACAGGGTGACCCCCAAAAAACGTATATATACACAGGGTGACCCCCAAAAAACAAAAGCTAAATGGAGGCCATCTAGAACATATACTGTAGAAAGGAGAAAAAAATGCCAAAGACCCTAGGGGTTTTGATATAATGTTCTGAATATAATAAACTAGTTATGACCAAAGTTTCATTTCATTCGGACAAAACACTAAGAAACTGGGCCTAATTAGAGTTGGGGCCTGCTTTTTTGTGTCACCCTGTATATATACATAGTCATCCACATACAGTACTGTTTCGCTGTTTCACAGCTCATCAGTGCGGCTAGTAATATATAATGCATATATATACACACACACATATAAATATATATATATATATATATATATATCTGTTTATGGAAAAGTGACTACTCAAGTCAACATTAACTCACATAACTTAATCCAAAATCTCTGTCGATTCATTCAATCATACACAATGTGTTTACTGAAACGAATGCAATGAAATATCCTGATTTAGCTTTAAGCCTGTGTTTATGTTTTTATTTATACTATGTTGACACTTTTAATTCTCAATTACTGACGAAAAGTGATAATTTTAATTTGGAGATGAAAATTGCGTTTTCATCTATTGTTTTGTTAACGCTTTTGGGAACTCAACGCTTTTGGGAAATTCAGTTTGATAACATAATTTATGCTTCTGATTCTTGATATGTTTTGAATAAATGATTCATTCAACGAGTTATTCATGACGCAAAAGTATGTGTATAACATTAGATATGCAAGATAATTATTGTAAATCAATCGATGATAATCTGATAGGAATTGTCACTCCGCGTTTTAGTCGCCAAGAAATGGTCGGTTAAATAAGGGTTAACCAGTTGTTTCATGCCATACGCAGTTTGAATACGGTGTTTTATTTTTACTCTAAAATTTAATTCCTATATGAATAGATCTGATTACCATAAAGTAACTGTTTTTTATAGATTATCAAACACACACACGCGTTTATGTATATATATATATACACGCACACATACACACACGCACACACACATATATATAACTACTTAATTTACTCACATAAAATTAATATATGAAAGTATAAATTTATGTGTAAACTTTAAGTATTTACTTCAAAAGTGCTCAATACGTAGGTAGAGCTAGTTAGTAAGTTATAAAATATACATGACAATTAAGCTACACTGAATATTCCGCGTTTCATCCACTCTAGCACTCTTCAGGCTTATGCGCGAATTTTGTGGTTGTTTGTCGTTTTTATATACGCATCTTCTATTGAGATTTTAGTTAGCCAATCAGCTTTCTAGTACCACCGCGCTCTTCCTATCAGCCAATGAGCATGCACTTATCGGACAAAGGCCTATTTGACCTCTGGTTGACCTGTTCTTTTGTGTGTGCTCTATTTAGCCTGAGTATCTAGTTTCTTGATCTGTTTTAAATCTAGGTTAGGTTTTTTTATGTTAGTTTATATATATATATATATATATATATATATATATATATGTACATGCATATATGAACATACATATATACATATATACACACATGCATATATGTGTGATCGTTTATGTATATTCATGTTTATTTAATTTATTTATTTATTTGTTGATTTTCTATTGTATTTGTTAGTTTTAAAACTATTTTGTATCGCCACAATATTTGCGAAAGGAAACCCAAATAACAAGAAATATTACGTAGGTATGACTTCCTTAGATTTCAAAACTCGATATTATGACCATAAAAGTACATGCAACAATAAAAAAACACCGTATGAAAACAACGCTAGCAAATAAACACTGGGAACTCAAGGAAAGCGGACATTCGCCGGTAGTCGAATGGCAAATAATAAGACAACCTACGACGTGTAGGGACCTAGACGACCCATGTAGATTATGTCTTCATGAAAAAATTGCTATCCTGTACTTTAAAGAACCCCCAACATCTATTAAACTGTAGAAGAGTAACTGTGTTCACAAGATAAAATTTACTCTAAGATAGCGATACATCGGCCAGTGGCAGCCAGAAGAGGAGCCCGTTATTCAGAAGTTGAAAAAAAAAGAACTAATAAACAAAAAGTCTATTTAATTTAATGAAATATGATTATGAGAAAAATTTATTGATAATCGGTAAAAGCCTGTATGGAACCTACTTGTGGTGAACGGCTTGTTTGCATAGACAAGACCTCTTTCGCAAAATTGAGGAATGCATTCGGCTAAAACCAATATATGAAGCATTTTCCTAGCTGACTGTCATCCTCTTCGTCAGTAAATCTGAGTCATAAACACTCATTTATATGGAATTGTTTTCTTTTTTACTTACTGATTTAGCGCCTATAATTCTCTCAGCAAATAAGAACCGCTCCTTATCGAAATATGATGTTTATTACGAGAACAAAGGGAAGACAAAACTGACACAAAAATTCTTAGTGAAACCTATGGTAGAGATCGGCAGCGATATCGACTATGGAATTACTACCTACATAATTTGACGTCTAAAAAGTTTACGATTAAAAAATACAATTCAACTATATAAAAATGAAAAAAAAAAACACGTAACTATATTTGTTAAATACAAATAGACTTAGCACTTGCATTAGCCGACTTCTCAAATGCCTACAAATATAAAAAAAGAATTCAACTATATAAGGATTAAAAAAGAAGACCTTAACTAAACAATTTTTAAATAGAAAACGGGCATTCTTTTATACACACACTCACCCCCCCACATATATATATATATATATATATATATATATATATATATATATATATATATATATATAGTAAGTTATAAAATATATATGGCGATTAAGCTACACTGAATATTCCGCGTTTCGACTATAATTTTTTTTTCGGGAATTTAATCTGCATTCTTCATTTTTATTTTTACTTTTTTTTTTACTCAAAGCTTCTTTTGACTATATATATATATATATATATATATATGTGTGTGTGTGTGTGTGTGTGTGTATGTGTGTGTGTTTGAATTTCTTCATTATTTCAGACTCTAAATAAACGCTACATTACCTTGAAAATTAGATTTTTATTTTGCAACCATTTTTGAAAAATGAAAACACTGAAAATAGGACATTTTTTACTTTTTTGCTACCTTAGTATGACTTCCATTCTCTGGCTTATATTAGCTGCTGGACTTAGACAATGTCCGTTCAGAAAAAAGGTAGCCCGTTTAGTTTGCAAATCCTGACTCAGTATACACCCTTTATCACGCAAACACTCTTTAAGAGAGTATCCATTGTGTGTAGAAACAACGAGTTAATCATTTTACATGTGTTTCTCTCATAGACTTTACAATACATATCCAAAGCAACTAATGTCACTTGAACTTCATATCCAAAGTAATTAATGTGATTTGAACTTCATATCCAAAGTAATTAATGTGATTTGAACTTCATATTCAAAGTAATTAATGTGATTTTAACTTCATATCCAAAGTAATTAATGTGATTTGAACTTCATATTCAAAGTAATTAATGTGATTTTAACTTCAAATAAAACAACTGCGAGAAAGATAAGGAGATATAAAGAGGAGCGCAAAGGAAGTAGGAAACAGGCTTTGTTATTATTACGATATTACACATTTTCCACACTTTCTGATTATTATTTAATCTTCTAATTCTTGCATTTGTTTCAACATTTTTATTTACATGATCAGTTCTTGTTTCGCCAATACTTCTTTTGAAAATCGTTTTCTTTTATCGTTTTCATTATTTATTCTCCCCTTTTTCAGTAGATTAGACACATGGTGAAAATATTTCTGTGACCCAACCTGACACATCCGGATTCGCAGTCCGTGTCGGTCACCCCTCAGTCACAGTAGCCCATTATTCCGTATATTATTATGTGTATCAAGAAAATGCCTATATAATACCTGATGTATATAGTAACTTGTAAAGCTCGACGCAGTGAGCAAGTGATGCATTGCGCGTTTTGAAAAACGAAAAAATTTTTACAGTTGATAATAGATTGCTATACTTAATTAAAAATTAAGTTGTTTTTCGTTATTTTTAATTTTTTTCATTTAAAATTTGAGGGAGAAAGTGTCTGCCTGTATGCTAGAAGTATTATTTTCTTTATGATCTCCTATTTGTAAAAATGTTTGAATAGAATAACTGCCAGCTATTGTTTTGGCCATGTTCCATATTGTTATTTTGACTTTGCGTTTATATTATTTGATACATAGTTTTCTTCGTTTTGGACTTTTATTTGAACTATTTGAAAGTTTTCGCTGGTAAAAGTATAAGGTTGAGAAGAAAGTTTTTATGGAAATTTAAATTTTGATTTCTAATAATGTTTTTTCAAATAAGTTTTCGTTATAATACCTTTAATTTATATATCATTTTAAAAGAGCGTATTTCGCTCTATCTCATCATATAAATTACAATCATTTAAAAACATTTATGTCTTTATTTCAGAACATTGAATACAAGATGGAAAAATGCAAATTCGACCAATTTTCCTATTTAAATTTATGCTAGATAGAAACGCCGGTAAAACAGCTCACAATATCAACGGTGCGATTGGCCAAAGAACCACTACTGAACGCACAGCAAGATGGTGGTTTAAGAAATCTCGTGGCAGCGATGAGAGTCAAAGATAATGAACGTATTATTCGGCTATCAAATGTTGACAACGATTAATTAAGAACCTTAGTCGAAGCTAATCCACGCACAACTGTTCGAGAACTTGACTTCTATATTGAACGTAATGTATACGACGATTTCTAATCACTCGAGAGAGATTGGAAAGACAAAAAAATACTTGATAAACTGAACGACAACCGAAAAAAACACTGTTATAAAGTATCATCTTCCCTTCTTTAACGCAACAAAAACGACCCGTTTCTCGGCCAGGTTGTGATTAGCGATGAAAAGTGGGTCCTTTACGACAACCGGCGATGCTCAGCTCAGTGATTAGATGCCGACGAAGCTCCACGACCATTCCCGAAGCCAGAGTCACACCAAAAGAAGGTCATGCTGCTTGTTTAGTTATCTGCGCTCGTTCTCACGCGTTACAGTTTTTTTGAATGCAGGTGAAACCATTACGGTGGAAGAAGTACTGTCAACAAATAGATAAAATGCTTCAGAAACGTCGACAATAAAACCAGCATTAGTCAACGAAAAAGACACAATTCTTTTACACGACAATGACTGATGGCAGGTTGTACAAAAGTTGAACGAATTGGGCTACGAAACTTCGCCGCATACTATCCAGACCTCTTATCTACTGACTACCACTTTTTCAAGCATCTCGACAATTTTCTGTGTGAGAAATGCTTAAAAAACCTAAGCGTTATCAAAAACGTCTTCAACAACTTTATCGCCGCAAGAACGCTACGAAACGATGCTACATTCGCCATACTCTCCAGGCGTCTCACCTACCGACTACCACTTTTTTAAGCATCGAGACAACTTTTTGCGTGGGAAATGCTTACAAAACATAACCGATACCAAAAACACTTTTAACGACTACAACGCTACCAGAACGAAACATTTTTACGTTACTGGCATACATACACTTGTTTGCGTTAGTAAAGATGTGTTTATTCTAATCGTGCTTATTTTGATCAATAAATGTTTATTTGAATCAAAGCGTATTCATATAAATTTAAAAGCTGAAAACCGCAAGAACTTTCTTGTCAACATTATAAAAGCAAAATAACATTCTAATAGCATCACGTTGTGAATAAATAAACTTTACGTGTTCATTATCATAGGAAACCGTATATTATTAAGTAGGATTGTGTGACTTCGCTTTGTTTTCTTCTCTAATAGATATGAATGTTTCGGTTTAATATTTCAGCTCATCTTCATTATTACTCTTCAATTCTACTCTTAATTAAGATTTATGTTAATGCTCGCTATACTGACAAATGTTTTCGACTCTCATGAGACAACGTCAGGCTCTTGATAAAATTATTAATTAAAATTATTGAATGTATTACTACAATCGAACGTTTTGAAACCATTTTAAACTCTTCTCTCTCTCGATCCCGCTCATATTGAGATTGGTTAATAGTGGATTTACGTGTTCGAATGAGCCAAATTTCGATAATAGAGCATGCAAAAATGACATCCTCATAGTTTGTCACCTTTTCTTTGGTTTGATTTAATGAATTTTGACGGCCATATTAAATTCGTTTTACAGCAACGGAAATAGTGACGCAACCGTTTTTGAAACCACACAAACAATGAACACCCATATATATTATTTTTCATATATATATATATATATATATATATATATATATATATATATATATATATATATATAAAAGATTTTTATAAGTTAAAAAAACTTAAACTGGTTTTAATTTAAAAAGTTACTCTTTTTGAAACTGTTTTGAACAAATTTTCTTTAAAATTTTAAAGGTTCTAAAATTCTCTTAAAACTACAAAAATGTTTTAAAATTTTTCAGTTAAAGAAATGCTACAATATTTTTTTTAATTTTTCCTATTTTATTATAACATTTTATTTTATATTTAATTTTTTTCATTGTTTTTTTTCATGCTCTTTCTTTTTTGTTTCTATAATAGTATCCCGCATCCATTTTTTTCTATTTTTAATCTGAATGTTTTTACAGTTGATATTGTCTTTTTACCCTTTCTTAGTCTAATGCTATTTTTTTTCTTCTATTGTGATGGGAAGCATCAAAATGTCATGTCCTGAAGAGGTTTCTCTCCTATTTCCCTTTATGTAACCCTTATTGAACTTATACTGTAATAAATTTCTTATGTAACTTTATCCTTTATCCTTTGAAATTATTTAATCATCGCTGCTTGTAGACCTTTTTAGCCTGATAGGTTTGGCTTACTATCAAACATTTATTTTTCAGCTAAAGTTTATTACTATATAGATATATACATATATATATATATATACATATATATATATATATATGTGTGTGTGTGTGTGTGTGTGTGTGTGTCTTTGTGTCTTTGTGTGTGTGTATAGATTTCTATGCATATGACCCGATCATTATCAATTTCCAAACACAATTGTTCAGAAAAGAGATGTGTAATGAGGCCTACATTTTGTTTTCTTTTATTTTATATAGAGAGGTCAAAAGAGGATTGATGGACGTTTTAAAGATTCAGATACCTCCAATCTTGATGAAATTATGATAATGGTTATTAAGACATCAATTAATGAACGATTCCTCGAAATTCTATTTGTATAAATAAAAAATCATACTATATATATATATATATATATATATATATCAGTTTAAATCCTTTCAAGTCTTATTAATATTCTTGCTTCAGGCAAGAACTGGCTGATGGTGCGTCCATAGTCACTATTGACTCAAATTCGTTCAAGTCCGTATTTGTCATCGTCTCGAAGAATTAATATCAAACAGATTGTAGGATATATATATATTAAAATATATAAAGTGTGACCTAAAAAACGGTCCCCAACTCTAATAAGGCTTCGTTTCTTAGTGTTTTGTCCGAATGAAATGAAGCTTTGGTCATAACTAGTTTATTATATTCAAAACATCACATCAAAACACTAGGGTCTTTGGTCTTTTTTTCTCCGTTCTACAGCATATGTTCTAGATGGCCTCCATTTGGCTTTTTGTTTTTTTTGGGTCACTCTGTATATATATATATATATATATATATATATATATATATATATATACATATATATATATTTGTTCACATTTCCATCAATCTCTGCTGAATATTTTACAGTAAACTTCGATCAAAACAATATCATGTTTGCCCCTCTCCTATGTGTGTACGAACTAGAATGCAATTTTGAGTGTTGCCTATGAGCCAGAGTTCACAATGCGACAAGAATTCTTTGTTTTCTTAGAATTTCACGATCTGTCTTTACAAAGCTCGTATCAACTTGATCCTCGGGCAATTCAGTCGTAAATAGTTTTGTTTCAAAACAATTTCTATTTATCTTCATGATTGATTCTTGATTCATTAACCGCCTGTTTGCTTTTCATTGGAATACGAAATTCATCGTTTGTTCTGGGCTCGGAGAGTGGGTAGTTGGAACGTGGTGAGCGGTTTGGTGTCTGTAGACGAACGCCAATTTAGACGTTGTTTTATAGAGTTCAAGCCAGGTCAGAACTCTAACACCTGTATAATACAAGGATTTTTTTTATTAATTTTCCAGCTCTTTTTGCCATTGTAGTTTCGTGAGAATATTTCGTTAAGCAATTAGGTTGCACTCCACGTCATAGTTTTTCAAGAATACTTGTTTAAGTTTTAGATACTGAGAACTACAACAAATGGTGTTATCTCGGAATTCTCTTTCAAAAATATAGATTTTCAAAGACTTTCATGTAGTATATATATATATATGCATATATATATATATATATATATATATATATATATATATAGAGAGAGAGAGAGAGAGAGAGAGAGACCGACGTCCATGTATTATATATCTAACTATTTAATCCACAGTAAAATTCATTTGAATTCTTACACTTTTCAATGTATAAGCCCAGAGAAAATATGCACTCATCATACTAATTCCATAATAAAATTAACATTAAAATTAACCCATTATCATTATTTAATGCTAACACAGTTCCAGTTCTCATTTGATAATTGAGTTACTAACCTCTGGATCTCTGATGAGCTCCTTGATGTGAGGACCGTCAGTGATAACAGCTTTAAACTTCTCCGTTCTGGAAAAGCATGGCCCAAATAATTGAAGCAGTAGCTATTCTTGTCGAGAGCCTTAGCGAACTTCTTGATTAAGCTAAGCTTGATGTGTAGCAGTGCGATTAGTTTTCTATCTTATTCCATCAGAGAGTCGTTGAGGACGTCCCTTTCTTTGCAAGGCACCGATTTCTCCCACACAAGCCAATCTTTCATGTTTTTTAGCACCAAGTTTTCGAGGATTTGGAAGTTTTATGACTTCAAATTGATCCTTTTTCTACATAATCACCCAGAACTATCATGAATACATCTTGCCATTAAAATAATTTTCAATCAAAACATGGCATTTTACTCACACCAACTTCTTCTAAAATACTCTATACATGCATACATGTAGACAAAAACATTAACAAATGCATGTGGCCATAGCTTAAAACCTTAACCAGGTTAAGAAAAAACAATGGATGTTTGGTTTCAGTGCATCAAATTCATCCAAAATCATTTGAAAAAATGCAGACAACAAATGTTTTAATTGAATTTTACTTCAGCAACCTATAGTTTCTGTGCTGGTTTGTTTTATTAACAAGAGATGTCGGGAAATATATGTTCATCTTGTCATTGCTAAAATACGTGAAAACGAAATAGAAATTGAAGGCCATTATAGTTTTTATGATAAAATCGAGCGATAAAAGTTTCATAAATAAATTTAAAAAGAATTAATTCGGACAAGAAAATATTAAGTGATAGAATTGCGGTTTTCGAGCAATAGTAAGGAAATGGCGATCCGGGCGAAGATGTTACATTGAAGATAGATGAGAAAACGTAAACGTGGAAACTAAGCAGATGTGTGAAACCAGTCTCGACAAGCACAACGCATGTTAGGTATAAAGATATGAAAAATTACTCACGTCAGTGCAAGGAGACAATGCAACATTGCAGGCCTACAACCCGTTCTTTTCATTGCTCTTACCCACTAGAGAAGCAGATCAGTTGTGTTAAAAATGATCAAGGGCTGTATATACTGTGTTAAAGCAAATTTATGCAAACTCAAACTGCGGCGTGCATAATTTCAGCGACTGGCTTGTGGTGATCATTGAAGTTCATCAAGGATGTTGCTGTTACTATTAATCTTTTCCATACTATTGATTCGGTATTAAAACCGGCGAACGAAGATGAACGTATAACGTGCTCAATGAATCTAAACTTTCGTACCTAGAAGTTACAGACGATATTGCTGCACTAACAGGGAATAAAACTGGCACCAAAGGCATTGTCCAAAATATTAAGGCTGAAGCAGAGGAACTTGGTCTATACATCAATGCTAATAAATTCCGAACATGCTCTCTGGGGCAAATCACCCGCCTACAAACGTCTTTATCGACCAAAAAGAAATAGCTATAGTTTATAAATCCACCTACTTAGGAAACTCTATAAATAAGGGAGACAAAATAGTGCAGGATAGGTAAGGCCCCAGCAACATTTAATCAGCTTTGCAAGATCTGTAAAAATGAAAATTCACCCTCAGATTTAAAGATTTTATAACAGCAACGTCCTGTTCACACTGTTATAGGGAAGTGAAATTTGGCATCTAAAAATTAACCAAAAGAAGAAATTGACGTGTTTGATTCCAAGTCCCTTAGAAATGTTCTAGGGATCAAATAGACTGATCAAACTACAAATGAAGAAGTCAGAGAGCACACTAACGCATAGTATCCTCAATAATCTGCAAACGACGCTTAGGCTCGGACATACCCTAACAAGCGTACCAGAAAAAAAATGCCAAGAAAGCGCTCTAATCCCTGATGAAAAATAAAAGGGCAAACAAAAATGAACTCGAAACAAACAATAGAGAAAGATTTATCACAACGGGAAGAAGCTGAAAGAATCTGTTGATCTGGTTTTAGACAGAAAACCTTTTGGTACTACAGTATTTATGACGTCATAAACGCAATTCCAAATGTATTCAACCTGTTTTAATAGATGATACACCCGTTTTATGGCGGCAACCCCCGGTAACGTTATCGGTACTAATTAAACAGAAGTCTGATGAAGCGTCTTGAAATTTGATTCTTAGTATCGAAAACAAAAAAAGTAGACAATTTATCAATTAACTAATAATTTTTCCTATATTCTTTAAAGATAATTGATATTGGAATTTCTATTTTTAATATTTTGTTTCATGCGTAATACATTTAAATAGTTGTTTAATAAATGTAATAAGTACATTAAAAAACGAAGGATGAAAAAAAATCAATTTTCAAAACAACACATGTCAAATAATAAGTGTTAAGAAATTTTATTCTATTATTATTGCAGATTTTCAGTACTTGTTTCATTGTCACTGGATCTTCTTGTGCACGAATACATTTTTAAGGATGTCTGGGATAATTAAAATGGTATTAGATCTCGAAACTATTTAGGAAATACTCATTAGTTAAATAGTTAATGTTTAACCGTGGTGTCGTACAGAAGTATACTCTCTGCATTTTCTTTTTAGATAAGGCAGTGGTAATTGAAAAAAATTATCATATTTTATAATAACAAATGACACAGGCGCAGATATCGGTTTCCACAGTTAAAACAAGAAATATTAGAATATCAAGCCTGTGTTTTTATTCGTTATAGTGACGATAAAGTCATGGTAACATATGTGCGTACATGTTTGGGTGGAATCCCTATTTAAATAGACCCATCTCGTCAGACCAAAGAAAGACGCTTATTGAAACGAGAATAACAATTCGTTTTGTATATACATGAATATCCGGGTATGGATTATAATTTGATTGAAAAGGGGGTTGTATAATTTATGAATGTGGACAGTAGAGGTTTTTGGAGGGAGTTATGGTAAATAAAGAGAGTAGAGGTGGGAGGGGATAGAAGAGGAGAGTAATACGATCAGACCTGCTTAGACTATTTTAAACTCGACGGTCGTGTCTCTGTTTGCTTTTATGTGAAGTAATATTATACCCTCGCCAACGCTGCTGCTTTATTTGAAGACTTCATGGCTTGTTGTTCGAATCGGATGATATATTCCTTTCCTATTCATTTTATTATTTATTATCTAGTGTAGTCATTAGTTAGTTGTGTACCGGGGTCAGTTTGTATCCTTTCGACACTCCTCTTGGTTCATTTCTTAATAATTTAAGATATTGTGTACACAAAAAAACTAATGACTATACCTACTAAAAACAGGCACACCTCTAGTAAATAACTATACTTACCGAAAAAACGTAGAAGAATATGCTTGTAGAAAGAATTCTTACTAGAAAAATATCGGGGAAATATCTGATTCATACGAAATAAATGAATAACGTGGAGGCGAGTGGTTAACGATGCGGCCTGACAACGAAAGTGTGCCAACTTCGAAATTAGTTCGTTCCACAGAAACACTTTCACTAAAAGACGCTGGCAACTTTCACATAAGCCTCTCTGTAAGTAACCGGTATCCATATAGACAAAAGATCTTAATAGAAAGATATCAGAGAAAACGAATGTCAACAAAAGTCATCGTGAAGATGTTCAACAGCGCTACCAGCAACACGCGTATGAATGTACAAAACAATATTCTGACAGAACTCAGAAAAATAAATGTCTAATAGAAACTCATACTTATGTTTTGTATAGTCTTTTGTGTCGCCTTTTCGAGTAATGGTTTTTGAGAAGCGACCGATTGAGCTGAAGCAATATGGTAACATGATGCTATCGATACGCGATCACTGAAGTGAGAATAAAACAGCTGTTCGTTGGAAGGGAAACGATTTTGCATGACAGAATATCATGAGCGTGTCTTTGAAGTCGCTTACTATTTCGGAGGTGGAAAAATACAGTTTTATAATGCTAATTGTAGTCGTCAAGGGAAAGGGTCGCAAGAAAGTCAACCTTTCACTTCTCAATGTTCAAAGACGAACGTCGAGGAAACGTTTCTAGGAATGAAGGTGGTAGCAAATAAAATGGAGGTAATCTTCAAAACAAATCAATTTGTTTCAATTCCCTGCAGTATTATACTTGGAAATCGTCAAAGAGATTCCAACCATGTTGTTTTTGATGCAAAGGCTACTTCTAAAATGTCGATCGTTATAATACCTTCAGTAAAAATAGCAAAAAAAGGAGATAAAACACATTACTTTCTCTCTCTCTCTCTCTCTCTCTCTCTCTATCTCTCTCTCTCTGTATATATATATATATATATATATATATATATATATATATATATATATATGCACACAAGGTGAGCCAAAAGTAAGTGGACGGCATCTTTAATAGGTCTATGTATCAGTTATATAAATGCAATTTTTTATAACTATGTTGCACTCATGTTTCCTATTGTCCACCAACTTTTGGCTCAATATATATATATATATATATATATATATATATATATATTTATATATATAAAAATAATAAATAAATTAAAAAAATACATCCAAATAAAAAATGGGCGACTTTCTAAGAAAACACCGGATATCCAATGTGGAGACGTTAACCTTAATATCGTTTTAAAAATCAACAACAAAACCTACGTAAATACATAAACGATAAAAAAAACTAAACATTATATTGTCTCTGGCATCAAAGCGTAATAGATTAAGATGCTGGAATAAAATACATAAGGTCCGGGGTTCGAATCCTAACAACAATCAAGCTACGCTGAAGAAGCTTACGGTCCCGAAACACGCGTGTACGTAGATTAGTGTTTTTAAAAAAAATAATAAATAAATAAATAAAACAATACGTCCAAATAAAAAATGGGCGACTTTCTAAGAAAACACCGGATCTCCAATGTGGAGACCTTAACCTTAATATCGTTTCAAAAATCAACAACAAAAACTACGTATATATATAATTATTACTATACTTATTTTAATACCTACAGACACTGGTGTTTCATCCTTTCGGGGATTACAGCGGATCGGGAAACTCGAACCCGGTCATGAAGTAATCTATGACTCCATTAATAAGGGACAAACCACACGACCAACGTTAATATCGAGAAATACAGTTGAAATTAACTTTTTTCTATTAATGTCTATATATATCACAAATACTTTTACAATCTACATTATATCTTCAAAACTAAACTAACTGTCCTAACTAGTATTGAGGGAGGGGTGCCCCCCATTTACGGAAAGACAGAATTATGCGTGCTCACCTCATGATGGGCCGTGCAGAGAGAGACAGAGCTAGAAAAGGAATTATGGAAATGCATTTCTTTGTATTTATACGCTCATGGCCAAATCACCACTCGGCCATGCTATAGAGTGTGTTAGAAATCGTGCCATTGAGAAATAGTGCCACATCCCTCCGTATGCAATCCAAAATTTATGAGTTTTCATAAATTTCAGAAGTCCCTAATTTTTCCGTGGATGGTGCGTCAACCGGCCGTCAGTGATCGATGTTCCCATGTTCTTCGTTCCGCCAAGAACTCAGTGAAGCAATTTATTTTTTTCCACTAGGCCCCTTGTAGACTGGTATACTAGGCCATGCTCTAGAGTGTGAGTGCCACAATGTGTTCTGATACAAAACTTCTAACCTTCTTAGAAATGTACGATAAAAATATTCCAGAAAAATATTTTTACATTAAATTAAAACACATTTTTGAAAAAGGATGAACACAGACTTAATTAAACTTACGTACATTAGCACTTTATTATGTCGAAAATCTTAACTTGCATATTTAATCATGAATATATATATAAGTGTATCGTTTGAAGTTGTCATATATGTATATTTATACGTGTACATATATATATATATATATATATATATGAGAGATAGTTTGAATGCCTATTTGGAGAGAACTTTAATGCCTACTAGACACTATCCTCAAGAGTCTATAGTTTCACTATACAGGATTTTTTCAATAACATTTTCCACCAGTAAACCCTGAACATTCAAATTATATAGTATTTGCAGCACAAATATTATCTTCTCGGTATGGCTAGCCATCACTGGCTTTTAAGAGAAATAGTGCACCTCTTCCAAGTGATGTGAGCTCAAGTAAAAACACAAAACTACATACTCTACCAAACAAGATAGATTCTTGTCCCGGAACCCAGTAAGATCAAGAGACTGCAAGAAAGTATAATATAACATTTGTAAATGCCCATTTAGGGAGAGAAAAACTATGTGCTCAACTTCTTTACTAACTTAGTGTTTAAGAGGTAAAGAAGCGTTTTACTGGAATATTCGAATATTTATGAATTTCATATAGAGATCAAGTGTTCGCTCCAGGAAAGGACTCGCGATTTTTGAAAAAAATTTGACTGAAGTACATAAATAATATATATATATATATATATATATATATATATATATATATATATATATATATATATGTGTGTGTACATGCTTTTGAAATTCATTTTCTTAAGCTAAAGAACAACATTTATATTTAGTTTCAGATGCGTCCATATATCTGTTTGATAGAAAATGTACATAAGTCGATATATCATGCTTAATTTTGAATGTTCGCATTTTAGAAGCTCGCGAAGTCTAAGTTAAAAATATAATTTCTATTTGTATTCCAGGTATAAATTTGAAATAGAATTTTTACTGATCTACTATGCTTAAGACCGAGGAAGAAAGAAGTTCATCTATTTTGTTATACTTTTAAAAAGCCATGCTTTTGTCTACCATGCTGAAATTAAATACACCATACTGTTGGTTAGTCTGTTTATCCCTTCTCTTCTTCTCTTCTCTATATAAATAAAATGATGTCGTTTTTCCCCCCTGAGTTTGATCTTAATAGGATTAAAACTCAAGACATTTCATGCAAATGTAATATGCACAAACTGCAGCACGTTATCTGAGGTGTGCTATAGGTATATTACTCCTACACTTGCTCGATAATCGTACATTCCTATATTTTTTCTGGTGAGAGTTCACTGCCAAAACCTGTAAGAATCAATTGAAGTTGTAAAATCTTTTCTCTCCATTTGATTACTCATCTCCCTGCTCCCCATTTACACCGCTGCTTCGTCGTTCACGAGGAACGAATACAAACGCACACCGGTAAGGGGTTTTGTAGTTTCATACAAACACTGAAATGGTTCCTACTACGGGCAACGCACGACGCATAATTATACATTGCTTATTTACAATTTATTTTGAAACATTATTACACTAGGATAAAAAAAAAACGTTTCTCTCCTTTTCTTTTTCTTTCTTTTTCTTTCATTAACATATAATATATCATTTCCTTTACATTCCGTTTCGTTTCGTTCGCTCCTTTCATTTTCTGTTTACTTTTTTCCGATTACTGCTTTACATATTAATTTTCCGGTTAACGCATTACAGATTGCAAGATACCAATTTTTCACTTACAGCGATTACGAGCAAATCAATCTCGATTAGTAACAAATCAATTTAGGGGTGCTTTAACATATTTACCGACTCACATCGATCATTACTACATTTCAAAATATAAACAATGCATTTCTATATGCATCTCTAAAAACCGACGTTCTGGTTTACTGCGTTTCGTATGTTTTCGTTTCGTTTCTTTTCATGTTCCCATTTTTCAGATAGCATTGCGGTTTTAAACATCGTTACGATATAACTCATACCAAAATGAATTTCACTACTGACGCTATTTTTAGCACAAACAAGGTGTTTTCTTTTTGGTAATATTTACTGCATTAGATTATGAGTTGACTTTACTAATTATCTTTTAATTATACAAAGAATACTACGATTTATCTCAAAATGGATTTGTACATTGCATTTACTTAACTTCATAATTTAACTGAATTGGTAAACTCGCACTAAAATAAATTCTCATCACTTTCTTTCCCTCACGTTTACAACCACTTTCTTCCCTGGGTGAAATTAAGTTTGGTCCTTAATCTTCAAATTCCGATTTCAGTCACCTAAATTAATTAGTGTGAAAGGAGCTTAGGAATTTCAGCATAGAATGATATGCCGGTGCATTATTACATTTCGCTAAAACCATTGTTCACATTCCACAAGTCAACTTCGATAGGTTTCCGGGTATGCTGACACCGTTACGGGTTGTCTATTCCGAAAGCCTTTCTTAACAGGGGGATGTTTGGCGTGTCTATTCCGAGACCAGTTTAATTGGAAATGTTTCGCTTTCATTAATGAGAACTGGAAAGTTTTACATGGAACATTTTTGGTTATTAAAAGCAGACAATCACATGACATATCCATCAGGGTTTAATATGCGCGAGCGCCATTTGATAACCAAAACAAACCAAAAACATTTATTGCATAAAAATTTATCACAAAATGATTGGACAAACATGCAGTGAAAAATTTGCGAAAAAAAATTAGACTTTTAATACAACAATTTCGTAATGAAGGCAACATCGGATTTTTATAAAATAGTGTTTGACAAAAAAATAGTACGAAAAGTTTTTTTTTGGAAATTAAAGCAACAATATAATTCGAAAAAGATTCATTGAAAAGTTTTCGTAAAACATTTAAAAGTTTAATAAAACAATTTGGTAATGAAAGCAACATTGGATTTGTATAAAATAGCTTTCTTTTTTGTTATTCCAACAAATAAATAATTGAAAACGAAAGCAACTTTTTATTTATTTATTTTTTGTTTTAATGGCAATAGTTCTACACTTTAAATTTTGGGTTAATAAAAAATAAATTACAACGGAGCGAAATTAAAGTTTCCCTTCCATTTTTGCAACAACCGAACAAATAAGGGGGATTTACTAGGATTTTATTAGAAACTGAGCACTTATTAAAATTATTTTAGTGTTGAATTTTTAGCATTTTTGTTAGATTTGCTACTTTGCAATCGCTGGTAGCCCACTTCAAAAATTAAATACAAGACGAAATTAAACAGAATGGTACTCATGCAGAATTTGACCCCCCCCCGATTCCATTTAATTCTACAGGATTCAACCGAGCGGTGTTTAAATGTTGAAACACTAAATTAAAATATTTTTCTTTTTTCATAATTAATTAATTAATTAATTAATAATGGATTTATTTTTCTGTTTATTTTCTTAACATCTGTTGACAAAAATTATTTGTACACTCTCTTGAAAAAAACTCAACTTTCCTCTACTTTCACCTACTATTTACAGTGTTCATATAAAGCATTCATATTTTCTTTTTATAATAAAAATTCCGTTTGCAAAACGTTTACTGCCAATTTTCTTTTAAAAAATGCATGCTTTCCTGCAAAAAACAATTTATGGTAAAAATGGAATCATTTTGGAGGAACAAAAATTGCAGAAAATATTAAAAGTAAATCAACAATACAAAATGCAATTTTTCTTGAGGAATTTGTTCCATATAAACAAACTGAGCAACAACAACACTAGTGCTAGTGTTTAATAAATTTTCTTTTTATCTTTAATAATTAAAAGAAAATAAGTTTTTCGACTGTTTAAGTTTGAAATAAAAATTCATCACCATTCACCCAGAATGTATGGGTGTATCTCATCAAAATTATTATCATTTTGTTTTATATGAGACAGAAACGAACGCCATTTATGTAAGTTAGATGTAATGACTACAAACATGACGCATCCGGTGAAAATAAAAGAATAACAATATATATATATATATATATATATATATATATATATGCAGAGTGTCCCAATAAAATATATACACTTTTTAAATGACCATAAAACCAACATTTATTATAAGGAAGAAAACTTTCATACATCAAAATAATGTGAACCAATATAGAAACCACCTAATTAACGAAAGTGTTCAAATTGTTGCACATTGTTGTCCATGAACAGCTAACAATCCTCACTGATTGAATCAAAAACGAGCTTAATCAGTCCAATTGGTATGTTGAGACATCTTCTTTCAATGCTAGCTTTCAACTCATTCATTGTAGCTCGTTTTGTGGTGTTAACCCTGTGTTTAACATGCCCCTATCGCCCCAAAAGAAAAAAAAACCATGGGAGAGGGCCAACTCTTATAAGCGTGGACAGTACTCGATACTTCCTCTTCGTCCTACCTATCTGTTTCGCAGATGATTATCAAGTTATGCTCTTATGTCATGATGATAGTAAGGAGGTGGTCCATCCTGCTGAAAGTGCCATTCTGTATTCCCAAACATCTCTTGGGAATGTGCCATAGAATGTTCACGTAGTAAGTTGAGATAATTTAAAGCGTGTATACATTTTATTGGGACACCATATATATATGTATATATATATGTATATATATATATATATATATATATTTGTCTTTACATAAGCAGTAGTTTTCGAAAATAAGGGTTGTTGCCTGATGAGGTCTCTAGTTAGTAAATACTAGTAGACCGAAACATGCTCATGACTATGTAGCAACAAACTTATGTAAAGACAAATGTAACCTGCTCTACTTCTGTAGTGAGCACTCTTGTATGAACCCCGTTATATTTCACTGGTTACCCTACCTTTGGAAGATAGCAACGTCAAATTATATATATATATGTATATATATGTGTGTGTGTGTGTTTGTGTTTGTGTTTGTGTTTGCGTGTGTGTGTGTAACGTTGACCAACAAATTGTAGTTTCAGTCGCAAAGGAAAAAAACAATAAATAATGACTATAACTGGCTTGTTTTGTGGTACAACAACATTTATTTCTCTCGTTACCACAGTGGCGTCCCTCACGTGATTGTGCTCTCAAACGTCATCCACGCTTCGCAGGTGATCTCGAATGTAATCTCGGAGTGCTCTACGTATTTAATATGATCGTTCTCTTTCTTATAGTTTTTTTCTCTTTACCGGTGACATCGTTTCGCATGCATTTGCATATGCGCGTCCACGTTATCTTACATATATACTTAACTCAATTTTCTAAACGCTGTGTTTTGCATGCAATGTTTAAACTGACCAATACATTGGTGTCGTATTCGGTGTCTTCGGTTTTTTTTCTCAGATTATACCATTGTATCGCCCTCTCCGACATCCTCACAGCCACCTTCGACGACTGTAAGCGTTTGGTAAAACATGACTTTGAACATCGTTAGGGAGTTACCATTCTAATTGCAAATCGGATTAGAAAGTAAAGAAAATGAAGAATCAGACATTCTTAACACGCGTTCATCCGATCTCCGTGTTTAACGAGGGAGTCGTTTAGTTCTTTCTTTATTTATTACCAAACGTATGCTCGGCGGTTCAAATACTACAGGAAAAAAAGAAGGTCTGGCCTTCGGGCTAAGGCCATAGTGTAGTAATTGTTATATTTATTTAATAATAATAATAATAATAATAATAAAGATTTTGAAATTTTCAGTAGGACGATTCCTGGAGTTAATCTAGTATTATGGCGATTGAAGATTCTCGCAAGAAAAATGGTAGACATATAAAGGGTATAGTGACAAATATGACCATAGACCTCCTCCTCAACATTTTTGAATTGGCTGGTACCTTATTTATTTTTGTATTATTCGGAAATAAATTTTTCACAGTGTAGTATCTGTTCGGATGCTAAACTAAACTGATATTTTCTTTAGTCAATGTAGGGGAAACCCTTCTATATTAAGGCAATTTTTACTTTTACCTTCTTTCAGAGTGTCTCTTTTTGGGGAGCTGGTTTTCCCCCTTATATTAAAAATGACCTTGTGTCATATTTTATTTTCACGGAGAAGCAAATAAATACCAATACTACAGAGATATGTTCGCTTGCAGGTTGACGTATTTAAAATGCCAATTCTGAAAAAAAGCGTGACAAACAAGGGTCTAATAGAGAAAGCTCTAATAGAGAAATCTGGCACGAATCTAAAATAAGATGCGTCCAATTGATCTGCATGTCTAGCGAGGAAAATGTTATTTCAAACTACTTTAGCGTGACAGACCAACAGCATAATATTTATAATTAAAGTGTGACAGATTAATATGACGAAAATGATATTTATAATTTAAGCGTGATTGACCGACGAAAATCTTATATCAAACTTAAACGGCACGGGCTAAAAAAACTGATATTTAAAAAAAAAACCTAATAGACCAGCGAAAATACTATTTCCGACACAAACCTGTCAAGTCAACAAAATACTTTATTAAGCTTCCCTGCCTCTGGTAAGATCAAATTGCGCAATTATATGAGCATTTTCATGACAGGTTTGTGGGGGCCTTACTACTTTCGTGCTGGCTAATGCGAAATTAGAAGCGGCCGTCTTGTTTATGACACCAAAACAAGATGATTGCCGTACAGAGGTAACGGATTTTTCTATCTGTTTTTTTTTAATTTCATTAGTTTTCTTTTCGAAGATGGATTGCCTTCAGCACGGCTGAGGGGCTTTATCTACCGCCAATACAGCAACCATCTGTAACATAGAAAGAAGCTAACAGGCACACACTCTTGCCAAAGGCTTAACTGGAACTGTATATGCAGTGGCGTTTAGCATCCTGAAATGTTACATATAAGCGCTACCCTAAATATTTATAGCACCGAAGACTGCAAAATAGTCACCCATCTCGTTCTGTCCAGGTTCAACATTGGTTAATTTTCGCGGTCTAAAGAAAATCGGCATATCAACGTGATTACACCATCTATAATATAAATCTGACCTGTTTGTTTAAATGTATGCATGTATGTATGTTTGTATGTTTGTTTCTTTGTTTGTATGTCGACGGATATCGAAAAAATTGGCCAAATACATTAATTCATTCACTCTCAACTAGGCAGTTTTCCACAGGGAAGTCTATTTGTTCGCTAACATTTTTTGCAAGTCATTCAACCCTCATGTTCAGGACATCGCGTAAAAGGCGTTATTTCGACTGCCCGTGACGTCACAACCATGGTAAGCACGTCGGTAGGACAGTTTTTTTCACCTCTCTTTCCTCTGGCGCGTTCCTATTATTTTTTCTTTTTTATTTTTGCTCAAAACATTTACACACACCACTTTTTTTTTCGTTTTCGCGTCACGGGTTCGAACTTGCCTGCCTACTACAACTTTTTTTTTGCTCAACACACATCTCCAAACACCCGGGAAACGCCAGGCACCCAAGCTAGTATATAATAAAGCCCCATCTAAAATTAGCACGTGAGAGATTTACAGTTTGAAAATCAAATAACTTTTTCGTAAATGACTATTTAATTAATTCTTTTTTTATTACACAGTTTATTGTGTGGAAATTTGTTCTGACTTAATCATGAAAGATAATGTCTCTTTAATAGCCTCTATTCTTGGCTTTGCAAAATCGAGCTCTTTCTAAGATATTCTTTATGACAGTTCTTAACATCGGAAGTTATAGGGAAAGAATTTCCTGCGTATGTTTGACTTAAGTTCTTGGATGCTTCGAGGCTTATTTGCATACACTTTGTCTTTAAGATATCCCAAAGCCAAAAGTATAGTTCTGTAAAATTAGATGAACGTGGAGGCCATTCAAAATCGAAATTTCAAGAGATTTTTCGATCCTGAAACATCACAGTTAACAACTGCATTGTTGATCCAGCTGTATGTGCAGTTGCCCCATTTTGTTTGCCACCAATGCCCTGGCATGTTTACTAACTGAGGTTTAACAAATTCAATAGCATATCTTTTAAGAGGATATTTTACATTGAAATGGCGCATAAGATCTTTGCATTGCAACAATTGACCGTCCATTTTCAAAGTGAAATTCAATTACCTCACTCGTTGTACTGTTGTAAACTTATCTATACAACAAATTTACAAAGATTCTATTTTATAATTCTGAAAAGAGAAATTAAAATATATTAATAGAAAAAAGTAATTGAATTTTTAAAAGGTAAAGTGACTATTGGGCCACCCTGTATATATATATATATATATATATATATATATATATATATATATATATATATATATATAGTTATTAAAAAACTGTTTTCGACAGTTCCGTAACTCTTGCTTCTTCTATTTTTTTAACTTTGCCCTCATGTACAATGAGCGATGTTTGTGACAAAGGGATGTGAAATAGCAGTTTTTAAAAAATTTTTAGCAGTCACTTGAGTTGTATTTATTTTCCCTTCCTATCACAATCCTTGTGACCATGTCACTAATAAGGGTGCTGGCGGTAAACGTTTGACCTGGGCTAACGTTATCGGCCTAATAGTCAGGGACCCGAACCTTGAATTAATCTCCAATAGGACTGTCCTATCAGCAGGTGCAAAGTACTGGGGCTGCTGTATTGCCATTTGGCGTATGAATTTTGAACCATGCAGTAGACTCTGGTTGGGCCTCTCGATGCCATATAAGTGGATAATGGTTACGGCTTTATCTTATCATGGTTGCAAAAATCATTCTTCGTTCTCTTTTTTTCGTTGCTCTGCTCAAACTGCTGACCTTCTCCACATCGCTCAATCCTCAAGAAATGAGAAATCACAAGAAACAAAGCAAGATTAAACCCAGAACTCCAACTCCCAACATAAATCCCCACTATCAGGTCTACTTCTCTAACATCAGGGGTCTATGCTTCAACCTTTCAGGGATTGAAATTCAATTACAGGCGACTAAACCAAACTTAAAATGTGCGGATTTTCAAATCTGACATCAAAATCTGACCCCCAAAATCGTCAAGGGTATAAAATATGTGCCTACATTAGAGATAACTTTCCAAGAGGTAGGGCATTTCCCATGAAAAAACCTGATTTGCGTTACATGTGCTTCAGAGTAGCACTTGATTACAGCATAGCATATAAATATTTGTTCTCTATCGGCCCCATTACAGCAGAGTTACTATCATTAAAAGCATCTCTGAAAAAATTAACCATATTCTGTCTACCCTATCCCTAAGTTAACATTCACGTCTGCGGGGACTTTAATGTCCTACTTTTTATTTCTAGTCATAAATATCACTATTTATTACTAATTATTACTATATATTAATGTATATCTATCTCTATACTTATTACTTGTATACATTATCTATTGTTTATAATTACTGGTTCCCATATGGTATTGAATTCTATACTAGGTCTACTTAGCAGTTGGTTATTCCCCAACATATGTGCATCATCTTTCAGTCGTCTTACTCTCCACCGTTCCTCTTTGTCTATGATTTTTACTTCGTCCCATAATGGTAGATGGTTTCCCTTTTCTTTCTAGATATGGTCAGTCTCTCCACATACTACGGCTTTTCGATGTTCTAACTGTACTTTTAACGAACGACACGTTTCACCTCTGTATAGTTTTTCACATTTACATGGGATTTCATATACACAGTCCTTAGTCATGATTTTTCTGTAGAGGGCTTGACTCTCACAAGCTGTTTCCGGAGAGTTGAATCACTCCTGAATACTGTCCTAATGTCATATGAATTACATATTCGTTGAAGTTTTGCAGACAAGCCCTTCATATACTGTATACAAATTGTGGTGAGTTTCTGAGTCGTGACCTTTTGTTTTTAGTCCAGATTTCTTGGATCTGATGTCAAAAAATCCAGCAACGTAATATATCAAATCGTTTGGCAAGATCGCTGAAAATATGGTTGGCTCACTCTACCGCTCCAGTAAGTATCTCACTGCCGATGCAATCCTCTATCTGTATAAGAGACAGGTGCGCCCTACAGTAGAGTACTGTTGCCACATCTGGGCAGGAGCTGCTCGGGACATCCTATACTGACTTGATAAAGTTCAAAACCAGCTTCAAAAGCTAGTAGATGATTCCCTTTTCTTCACTGGAACCTCTTTTCCACAGAAAATATATCGCGATATTGCCTCTGCTCTATCGCTATTTTCATGGTAAGTGCTCGTCTTAACTTCAATCTATTGATCCCCCCTTGCCAAAAAAACAAAAAAACAAACCTACTAGCTAAAACTACTATATATGATGTCTCCAACTTTTTATCTGTGCCTAAATGTAAACACAGATTCCATGAACAAAGCTTCTCTCCCAGAATTGCCCGCCTTTGGCATGCTTCCCGGCTAAATACACCATGGTATCCTTTAAATCAAATATAAATAAGTTCTTGTTGAGTCATCTTCATAAATAATCAAATTCTACCCAATTTACATCATTAAGGATTACTTCACTATCACCTTATATTCACTAACCCTTATCCTTGAGTTGGCTTCAGGCCTTGATAAAGGATGACCCCCACAAAGTAAAAAAAGAAACTTAAATTTTAAACAAAATTCTATTTCTTATTTAAGCTTGCGAGAGAAGGAAAATTGTATTTCAAACTTAAATGAGACATATCAAGCAATGCTGTTTCTGACCCAAGCGTTACAGACCAACAACACTGCTGTTTAAACATTTAGCAACACTCACAGACGATAATGGTATTTTAAATGTAAGATTAACGAACAAACGAAAATGCTATTTCAATCTTAACCTTGACAGTCGGATGTAAAATCAGTTTTATTTGTAAAACACTTATTTCTTATAGAAACTCTTAAGCGAATTTCAACAAAGATTCTTGTATGCGTATAGTAGTTGAGAGCTTGATAAATTTAGCAACGGACACTCTTCTTAGCTACAGCACCTCATCTAACATAAAGAGGTAACTAATATGGTCATCATCAACGTGTAAAATAAGACGCGGGATAACAATCGACTGAGCTTTATCTCGCACAAGTAATTCACACAGCATCTGATCAGGAATATGTATCAAACTAACAATTTGCTTACATTTTAAGGTTTTTTTAACGTATTCTTGTGTTATTTTAACAATATTGAAAAGGTTGTCATAATTTTTGAAAATAATGGTTCTACTAGATATGTTATAGAAAGTACATTTGTATTTCAAATAATAAGAATGTGTGGAGTAGCTAGTTATACATACACATATATATTAATATATATGCACGCATATATATTAATATATATGTGCATACATATATAGATATACTAGCATTTCGTCCCGGCGTTGCCCGGGTGTTTGGAGGTGTATATTAAGCAAAAAAAAAAAAAACAACCCCCCAAAAAACGGTAGTTTTTTAAACTTAGACCCCTATTATGTCCCCTTAACATTTATTGTTTTGGGCTCAAATCAAGTTATTAAGTTAAATCCATGTCCGAGAAACTAATATCTAAAATGTCAAGTGTTTAGACCCAAAATTGTCGGAGGAGTTTGGTAGAGTTCTCAAAGGTCAAATCGTTGAACTTTGAGCCCTTAAACAGCGAAATTTCTGGCCGAAAACCGATCACATATATTTTTCCAAATCTCAGTACCCTGTATATCAAATTTCGAGTCTGTAGACTAAAAATTGACAGAGTTATTGCGTAGGGAAATGTACATAGACACACAGACACACACAGAAACAGACTCGTTCACTTTTATAGATATACTAGCATTTCAGCCCGGCGTTGCCCGGGTGTTTGGAGGTGTATGCTGAGCAAAAAAAAAAAAAAGAGTAATTTTTTTTTAATTTGACCCCTATTATGACCCCTTCAAATTTATAGTTTCGGGCTCAAATCACTTTATTAAATTAGATCCAGGTTCAAGGAACCTATATCTAAAATTTCAAGTGTCTAGACCCCAAATTGTCGGAGGAGTTTGGTAGAGTTCTCAAAGGTCAAATCGTTGAAATTTGACCCCTTAACAGCCAAATTTCTGGCTGACACCCGTCACATCGATTTTCCCAAATCTCAGTACCCGGTATTTCAAATTTCGAGTCTATAGACTAAAAATTGACAGAGTTATTGCGTAGGGAAATGTACACAGACAGACAGACAGACACGTTCACTTTTATAGATATATAGATAGATGTATGGAGTATATTGAGGCGGCATATTCTCATTGAGACAAATGTTATTGCAAAGCACAGAACTCTTTTGTTCCACTATCTTCTTTTTTACTTTATCCAATCTCCGAATAATAATAATAATTATTTTTAATTATTTGGTCGGATTCGTATGCTTGTTTGGCGAACGCTTCGGGCGGAACACTTCCATCACCCTTAGGCATATTATTTCTTAAAATTGAGTTATAAAAATTACGTTTGGAATTATATATTAATGAATATATATCTTTTGTGATGGTCACGTTTTTTTCTCTCCTGTCTCTTCCCAGATCTTTTTTATTTATAGTTATGTCTCGGAAGTAGAGTGAAAAGCACATCTTATTTTTCTTTTATTAATATTATTTTTTTTCCTTGTACACATTTTTGTGAATTATTCCATGAATTTCTGCCTTTGGATTATTATGGACCATCTTCTTCCAATTACGGGATTTCCTTGGATTTTACTTGTACAAATGGAAATTCTTTTAACTTTCTTGAAGTTTTACATTTGGATTTTACCGTCACTGGATTTTTATCTTCCACCAGACTATCCATTTATGTGTAATCACCTTTTTCTTTACCATATTCCCTCTGCTTAACTTATTTTGTTTTCAAATAAGATCTTTGACTTACTTGTTGATTCATAAAATACTTCTGCATGCAAAATCCGATCCCGCATTTTGCTAATTCCTACCCTCTGATGAAAAGGAGAGTATTTCTTCGAAACTCCGCGGATTAAGGACTATCCATTTATCTAGTGTTTCCTTTTCAGATTAAATATGTTTTTAACTAATTTCAAAGTGTTTTTAACATATTTTATTAACTGTTTGCTCATATTATAAGCTCTATTTCCTATTTGGTTTTATCGAGCTTTTATATCTGGCTGAGATAATTTTATAAATATTAATTCTTTTATATTTATAATTTACTTTAATTTTACCATCTTGGATCATTTTGGTAAATTCAATTGTAATTTTCATTATATATATATATATATATATATATATATATATATATATATATATATATATAAATTGTCCGCCTACCTTATTCTTAATTAGCCACCACATGACCATGACCATATATATATATATATATATGCATATTTATATATATATATAATTAGAAACGTAATTTTTACAACTCAATTTTAAGAAATAATATGCCTGAGGATGATGGAAGTGTTTGATCGAAAGCGCTCGCTAAGCGAGCATATGGCTCCGACCTAAATAATTTTGAAAAAAAGAAAAAAGAATTCTTCGAGATTGGAGAATTAAAAAAGACGATAGTGAAGCAAATGAATTCCGTGCGTTTCAATAGCATTTGTCTAACTCAGAATATGCTGCCTTAATATACCCAATTTAAACTACACGATGCAGCCGCTCAAAATTAATCCAACACTTGGTATTTCAGAGTCAACTTAATCAAGCGGCAAATTGCCATTGCTCATGAAACTATAAACAGCTATAACTCTGAAGTTCTCGATTTAGAAAACCAATTAAAAAATATAATCACGGCTCATCAATTTACCTATATCCAACACAGTCATTCGGAAATCCTTAATCAATTTGAATTCACACACAGAACAGTCTTACAAAAGAAGCTTAACGCCCTATACAAAGGCAATATATTACTTCTTCAACAAACGCAAAGTTATATTTATCTTTCAAACCAAGTACTAACTGAGCATCAAAAAATATCTCGAATTTTCATTTATTTAGCCTTTACAACCATCAAAATAAAAGGCTGAAATAGAACTTTTATATGGAAATCTTAACTTAGAAAACAAACAGAAAATCACCACACATCCAAGAATTTAAGACATACTTAATGCTGAAGCCATGAAAAAATAGATTCCATAAATCGAACACTATTTTAACCAATAACTTAAAAAAATGCTGTCAATGAAACCATCCAAACTTAATTGTTCGAAAAGGCGATAAAACCAACATATATGCATTACATAATAAAACTGAATATCTTTACAAACTTCAATCCATTTTAGACGATCCTAGAAAATTCAAGAAAGTAAAAAAAATAAAGCACTGTTAATGATCTATTAACACAAATAAATAAACTTATTTCAGCGAATAATGTTGTAACAGACAATCTAACCCCCACCCCAATAATTGGAGACTATAAACCCGGATACTTATATGGCAATGTAAAAAAAATACCCAACTTCCTACTTCGTCGCATAATCTCCTAGGTGACAACCCCAATATATATCCTAACTAAAAAATACTAAATCAATGAACTCATCACACCGTATTTACCTTGCCGATACAGAGTAAAATTTACAGAAAAACTCAGCAGATTCTCCAAGCCACTAAAAGAAACAATAAAATCACCGCCTCTCTAGATATCGAAAATCTTTTTACTAATGTACCAGTCTCGATGAACCTACTTGTGTCTAACTGATGAGCCCAAATGAGGGCGAAAATTTAGGCTTGAACTTCCGGTCCGTTGACTGTCATGCCTCTTGTGGGCTGCGACGTTGTTTGGCTGTGGAATTTATTATATACAATCTCTCACATTCTGAAAATCCTATCATAAGTTGCTCGCTAGTTTTGCACTGCTGGATGGCATCGTTCTTTCGAGTTAAAACTCCTACTTGTGAGAAATCGGCTTGGGGTTATTAGCTGGTTGGATGACCGCGTCTCTTGTCGAGACGAAGTAGGTTCATTTCACAGTCGGAGTTCGGCGCGGTTTGCTTGATCTGTGTTGATTAATAGAAATTCTTGTGTACGGGGCGTTTGCTCTGTTGGTAGAGTGCTTGCCTCGCATGCAAGAGTCTTGGGTTTCGAATCCTGAGTTCAGATGTGTCTAACTGATGACTCCAATGTGGGCGAAACTCGAGTCTTGGACTTCCGGTTTGTTGACTGTCATGGTTCTTGTGGGCTGAGACGTGTAGGCTGTAGAATTTATTATAGACAATCTCTCACATTCTGAATATATATATATATATATATATATATATATATACTTTATTATTTTATTACTTATTAGGAAGACTTACTATTTATAATATATATTTAATATTTATAACATATTTTAAGTTTACTATTTTTGAGTATCTTTGTAAACTTGATTGTAATTCTTATATATATATATTTATTTTATATATATATATATAAATATATATATATATGTATTTATTATATATATAAATATATATATATATATATTTTATTTTATTTATTTATTTATTTTTTAACCAAGTAAGATCTGTGACTTACTTGTAGTTTCATTAAATACTTTTATATGCAATATCCGATCCTGCATTTTGCTAATTCCTGCCCTCTGATGAGAAGGAGAGTATTTCTTCGAAACTCCGCGGAATAAGGACTATCCACTTTTCTTTTGTTTCCTTTTAAAAATAAAATATGTTTTTAACTCTTATTCAAGATGTCTTTTAACATGTTTTATTAATCATTTGTTCATATATATATATATATATATATATATATATATATATATATATACATATATATATATATATATATATATATATATATATATATATATAGTTTTAGTTTCCCAGATGTAAATCCACGGACCATCCTGTGTTTGTCAATAGGTGCTGTATGAATAAATATATATATATATATGTATATATATATATATATATATATATATATATATATATGTGTGTGTGTGTGTGTGTGTGTGTGTGTGTATGTGTGTGTATTTATATATATAGGCGGCAAAAAGGAAGTCCGCACTTGTAATTATTTCAAAAACTAAAACTTTTAACTAAATTTAATGTAACTATTTAAACAAACTATACCTGATTTGATTGGCCTTTTATTCTTCTATCATTTTATATGTTGATATTTTTCTCTCTGTGTTTACGTCAATTAAAAAAAATACTTCAAATTGAGGAAGCGAAAAGAAAGTCAGCACAATGGAAAATTGTTATTAAAATGTAACTTTTGGACATTAATACAGCACAAAAAACAACAGGAACACAATGAAATAGTTAATATTTAGTAGCATATCCCTTCTGGAATTTTACAGCCTACATTCTTTTGGAATTCCTTGAATTAGACTTCAGCAATAATCCGGGGAAAAGGCATCCTACTTTTCTTTAATTTTTGTACAAAGTTCCTTTAAAATTCAAATATGAACAGGTAAAACTATAGAGGAATAAAAGGCGAATCAAATTAGGTGCAGGTTGTTTAAACAGTAACATGAAATTTTGCTTAAATTATCAGTTTTTGAAACAATTAAAAGTGCGAACTTTGTTTTTGCCGGTACTATATATATATATATATATATATATATATATATATATATATATATATATATATATATATATATATATATATATATTTCTTTTAAGATACAAGGTTAACAGGGATAGATACACAAATATTGACTTATTTATTATAAGTTTTTATTTTATTGGTCATATTAATGCATACAATTGTTCCAGCTCCCAGTGTTGGCAGAGATGGATATTATTGTTGATCGATAATTATTGCCAATCGAAAGATTCGATCACAGTACCGAATTTGCCTTAGCTCAGTGTAAATATTCGTGTTTATCTCTCATACATGTGCTTATGTGTACATGCGTATTTATATGTTTATAACTATCCGTACAAGAGTATTTTATACGCTATGTGTTATTTGGCGAGTTTTTTTTTTTTTGCACCAGCTTAGCTTGCCCTAATATTTCATACCATTTGAAGAATATTCCCAAGGGTATAATACGAGGGGGTGCAATAAGTAATTCCCCTGACCCACTTCCCATTGCAATAGAACAACGAAACTTGGCACAGGTATTCGTCTTTCTCTACATAGGAACCACCCAGAGTTATGCATTTCTCTCATCTTTTGATGCAGCTCTGGAGACCGTTTTTTGTACAGCACCCCAGGTTGTCCTCCAACATCGACGTGACTTCAGAAATCAAGGCTGCATCATCTACGAAACGCTTTCTTTTCAAAAACAACTTCATGGCTGGGAAGAGGTGAAGGTCAGAGGCTGCAAGGTCAGGAGAGTAAGTAGGATGGGAGAGGATTTCATAACCACACGTCCGTGCTTCTGATCTGGCGACATGCGAGTTGTGGACAGGAGCATTGTCTTGTAGGGGGAGAGTACCTTTGCTGATCTTCCCCGCCTCTTGATTTTAATAGCTTCCATTAATTTCCTAAAAAGTGAAGCATGATAGGCTCCTGTAATTGTAGTACCCTTTGCCAGGAAATCTGTCATCACTACTCCGTCCTGGTCCCAGAAGACTGTGAGCATGACCTTGACAGCGGAGGGCTGCACCCTTGCCTTCTTTGGAGGTGGTGAGTCTAAGTACTTCCACTGCATTGACTGGGCTTTGGTCTCTGGATCATAGTGATGGACCCAGGTTTCATCATGTGTAATTAGTCTTTTAAACAACTTTGACTCATCTTCTTGTCACATCTCCAAATTCATCCTCGAGCACTCGACGCGTTCTCGTTTCTGAAATGGTGTTAGCAACCAGGGAATCCATCTGGAAGACACCTTATGCATATGCAAATGGTCATGAATGACAGTTTCAACAGACCCTGTTCTAATCTTGACATCTTGGGCTGTTTGGCGAATAATAATGCGCCGATTTTTCAAAATATCAGCCTCAACTAGACGGACAGATACCTCATCAATGACAGAAGGGGGAGACAAGGTCTGGGAGCTGTTTCCACAGACTTCCGGCCATGTTTAAATTCACGATGCCAGCGTTTTACAAGGTCATATGATGGGGTATTATCGCCATAAGTTTCTTTCATTTCATCAAAAGTCTACTGTGGTGTGTTTCCTTTCAAATACAAAAACCGGATCACTGCTCGACATTCAACAGGCCCCATCTCACACCTGACTCAGTTTAAACACCTGTAAAACAGAAATTACAATTAATTCAGAGCTGTAATTTGCCACATAACCCTAGAGATATAAATCATTGCATATGCAAAATTTCAGCTAGATCAGACAACTGGAAGTGGGTCAGGGGCATTACTTATTGCACGCCCCTCGTAATAATAATGAATAAGGGTAGAATGAAATCGTACACTAGTATCTAAGGTCGTTATCATACGCATAACTAGCAATCTATTTTCAATATATATATATATATATATATATATATATATATATATATATATATATATTTAAAAGAGTGTAGCCATCAACAATTGTGGGTTTTTTTTTAAAGGTTTTCATCATATTTTTATTTTAAAATATTTTTATAACGCGTTTCGAGCTTAGGGTGTGCTCTCTTCAGATATTTTCGTAAAAAGTTTTTCTTTAAAATGGGAGTTTGTAGATATGCCTCCGCTGATATTAAATATGTTTTTCATAGTGATGCGATGCGTGTGTTCAGTATTCAGACGTTCTGTCTCCAACTTTAAGTGTTCACAGTGACCGGTCAAAGTTAGTTTCAAAGAGTGTTTTTTAGTCCATATGGTGAAGGTTTTTATGGCTTTTTTAGGGTTCTTTTTAAAGACTTTCTTTCCCCATGTATAGCATACACTCACACACAATCACATACGCATACATATACATTCATGTACATGTACACATGCACACGCACACGTACGCAGGCACACACATATACACACACGTACATACATAGAAATATATGTAGGAGCATACATATATACACATATACATACCCACCTACACACCCATACACGTACTCGCATACATCCACCGCTAACAATTATTTTTATTTTTTTTTAATTTTTTATTTTATATATATATATATATATATATATATATATATATATATATATATATATATATATATATATATACTTTTATATATACGGATATCGTGTAAGAGTGTTCTGTTCCTGGTTATATATACTTTTTTTTTTTTTTTTTTCAACCAAAATACGCATGTATATATGCGCTTAATCATTCCGACATACGTACACGCACCCACACACACACAAGATGGAGAATAGGTAGAAGATATATATACACACATACACGCACATACACACATATATGTACACACATATATGTATGTGCACATACACTCACAAACATCCACATACTATGTAGGCACACACACATACACACACACATGCACACACACAGACATATGCAGGGGCTCACACATACGCGTATATCCATATCCACACGAACACATTTACCCACTCATACATGTGCATACATATGTATATATATACACATACACACACATACATACGGATGTGTATACACTCATCCACCCATATATATATATGGGCACATGCACTCACAATCACACACACACATACATATTCATACATTCCACCTTATGTATATATTGGTTGAAGTTTCCTTTCCAATCCATGCACATATGCATACATGGATTCGGTCACTCAAACATAAGTGCACGTATACATACAAACAAGATGTAGCATAGATAACAGATGATATATAATTATACACACACGTATACACAATCATATGTGCACACCCACGCACACACACATATACACACGCACACACGCGCGCACATACACATACATATGTTTAATTTCTAGTTGTTTGTTTGTTTAAGAGAAATGGTACTGTACTGGGTATGGGCGCGCGCACCCGCGAAAGTGTGTCCGTGCCTTATTGTGCTTTTTTGTTGTTTCGTGTGTGAGGGTGCACACGCTGCACACCTACCCAAGCATGCATGCGTGTAAGTGTATTTTGTGTTTTGCCTATTTATGTGTATAATTATGGAGAGATGTTTAAGGCGGGGTTAAACTTTGCTATGAAATTTTTTTCTTGAGTTAGCAAGTAGAAGTAGTTGTCAGTTTGGAAGATGGGCATTATCTCGAATCTGCCTCCACTGCATGTGTGTATATGTTGTGATACATGTAGGTGTCTATTTTCCGCGATTTTGATGTTGGATCGGTGTAGGGCTACTCTATTACTAAGGTTTTTTGTAGCGCCTATGTAGGATTTATCGCATGCTGGACATTTTATTACATAGATCACGTTTTTTGAGGTGCAATCTAGGTTTTTTTTAATTTTGAATGTTTGTATGGGGTTCGTAAATGTGTATGTGTTTCCCTCTAATATTATGTTGCAGACTCCACATCGTTGTTTGTTGCATTTTGTGACTCCTTTTGTTGCATCTTGATTGAGTTTGGATGAGGTAAGAATGCGTTTTAGGTTTTTGGGTTGGCGTTTGCTTTTTATTATTTTTGTTGTTTTAAGGAAATTGTTTAGTTTGCTGTTTTGGTTAAGTAGGACGAGGTTTTTCGTTATCTCTGTGAAAAGCTCTGGGTTGTTTGTGTTGTGTGTGGAGACGTATGTTAGGATTTGTTCTTTGTTTCGTTCTTTAGGGGTTCTCAAATCTTCTACTGGTATATTTGTCGCAAGTTGGATCCCTTTGTCTATAAGTTGTGATGGGTATTTTCTTTTTCTTAAATTTATTCGTAGTTCCTTGAGTCGGATTTTTCGAAGGTTATTGTCCGTGATTATGGTGCAGATTCTACGTGCTAGGGTGTAGGGAATTGATTTTATGCAGCTTTTAGGGTGGTGACTTTTAAAGTGTAGGTATTGTTGGGTGTCTATAGGTTTGCGGTAAATGTCTGTGATAATGTTATTGTCTTTAATCTTTATCAGTATGTCTAGGAAAGGTAATTCTGTAGAGCTTTGTTCTATGGTGAATTTAATTTTTGGGTGTAGGTTCTGGAGTATGGTGTGTAAGTCTGTGATGTCCCCCCATGTGGGTTTCCATAGGATGAAGCAGTCATCTAAGTACCTTTTCCATGATTCTACAAACAGTATTTTAGTGCTGTGGCCAAATTTTTGTTCTATTTTTTATATAAGATTTCTTCTAGGTAGGCTAATGTAAGGGTTGCGTAAGTCGGTGCCATTTTCGTTCCCATTGCTGTACCTAGTGTTTGGATGTAGTTGGTATTGTTGAATTCGAAGGAATTATTATTTAGAATTATGTCTATACTATCGATAATGAATTGCTTTGTAAATCTGGGATGTAGTGTTTGTGCGTGTCTGTTGATCCAAAATAGTATTGCTTCTTTTCCTAATTCATGGGGTATATTACTATATAAACTGCTAACGTCAAATGTAACTAATAGTGTCCCGTTTTCTACTGTATGTGGTAAGGTAGTAAGAAAATGGATGTCGTCCCTTATGTAGCTCTTAACTTTATCTGTGAAAGGTTGTAATAAGATGTCTATTAAGTTGCTAAGTCTGCTTGTCGGACAGGCTGGTCCTGCTACAATGGGTCTAAATGTAAGGTCACTAGGGTTTGGAGCGCTAATATATTCTGAGTTTTGTGTATCGATGGCAAGTTTTATTGTGCCAGATTTGTGTATTTTAGGCAGTCCGTAGAAGTTGTTGGTCTTTGTAATGAAATTTGTGAGGAAGTCCTTTTCTTTCTTTTTTAATATTTTGTTGTGTGTTGTACAAAGTTTTGTGATTTTTGAGATGGTGGTGTTATCTATGTTGGTACTAATGGGTTTATAGTAGTGTTTGTCATCCAGTAATTCTGTAATTTTTGTTTCATAATACGTTCTGTCCATGATTACTACGGCACTGCCTTTGTCTGCTTCTTTTATTATTATGTCATTATTATTACGGATCTTTTTGAGTGCTTGTTTTTGCTTATGTGTGAGGTTGCTTGTGGTTTTGTGTTTTTTTTGGAGGTTAATGTTCCAGAGATTTTCGAAGTAGCTGTTTAGTTCTTTTGTGTTGTTCTGTTTATTAGGGAAATATGTTGATTTGTTTTTTACTAAAGAATCATCTTTGTCCCCTTTGTTATCTAGTGTTTCTATTAGTCTAAATTTCCGTTCGAATTCTTTAAGGTCCTTTTTTAGTTCTGCTATATTGCTTTTAGGGGTGGGGCAGAATTTGAGGCCCAGCTTCAGTATTTCCATTTCGTTCTTTGATAAGGAGTATGTGGATAAATTGATGATTTTGGGTCTAATTTTTTCTAACCTGGAATTGTTGTTCCCTGAGGGCTTCCTAAAAAATGGTGGGAGTTGTTTGTTTCCTTGTTTCGAGGAGTGGTGTGTTTTAGGGTGATGTGATGTCTCCTTGTAAAATGAGTGTTGTGTACAATATTGTGAGGGTTCAATGATAAATGGTTGAATGGGTTGTCGTTATATGTTTTTTGCGTTGGATAGTTGTGTTTCAGTTGGAATTGGTGTTGCTGTTGAGGATACATACATTGTTGTATAGGGTTGTGTTGTCGGGGTTTGTTGTAGGGAAGGTCTGTTTGTTGGGATTGGTGTTGCATGGGATATTCTGATTGTTCCCGTTGATGGGGGAGGGGCCTTAGGGGTTTGTTTCTTTGTGTGGGATATGAGGGGTGAGAGTTGTAGGTAGTGTTTTGAATTATGTGATGTCTCAGGTAGTTGTGTTGTATTGTGGGGATGTTTTGGTAGGGGTTGTTTAGTAAAGGTATTTTTTCGTTGTTTGTGTTAGCGATGTAGTGTCTGTGGGAATGGACTTTTGATTGTGTTCGCTGAATTGGGTGGTAATAGTTAGGTTTGTATTGCTTAGGATTGTATATAAGTGGGTATTTTTGTGGAGATGTATTGTGTGGTATGTTGTCCGGTGTGTTGTGTTTGTTAAGGGTGCGGGTTCTTGTGTAATTTTGAGGTGTTATTAGTGTGCGTTTTGGCTGGGCCAGTTGTTGGGAATTTGTGTATGACGTGGATATATTGTGGTTGCTTCTTTGTGTGTAGTTGTATCTGTTGTGTGGATGTGTTTGTGTATGGTGTATGTTTCGTTTCTTACCTTTGTTATGTGATCTCTGTGTTTGCGGATATCGTGTAAGAGTGTTCTGTTCCTGGTTGTCCTTGTATGTGTTTGTCGATTGTTTGCTTCTTTCTTTTTCCGGCAGGTTTTTTAGCCAGGTTATTTTCCGTCCAATGATTTCCCTGGATTTTTCCTCCTCTTTTTTGCATTCAGAATCCCAGAGTTCCAAGATGGGTTGGTGTGTTTCCTTGGAGCAGAGTTCCTTGATTTTTTTAAAAACTTTATTGTCAATTTCTGTGTACTTCTCCGTAGAGTGTACTTTTTTGTCTTCCCGTATGTCGATTTCGGCCTGAAGTTTTGAAATACTTAGGGCTTTTTTAATTTTCACTTGTTCCTCTGTCTCTTGTGGTGTAATTTTTTCCCGGAATTTATATGGAATGAATTGGTCCTCCATCGTTAGAAATGTCTTGTATGTTGCTGCGGTGTCACTGCATTTTACTGCATGGCAAAAAGCCATTTTTCTTTGTTTAAGGAGGATGTTCCAGTTTTGGAGATTCCGTTTCTTGGTTTTTAGTACTTCATTCTGTATATATGGTCTTCTAAAGTATTCCAGGTATTCTTGTTGTGCTTTGAGTTGGTTAATGATTTCCTCAAATTGTATCTCTTTCTTATCCTGTTGGTTGGAAATCAGCTGGATTATTCTGTCCATTTTCTCATTTAGTTGCTGCAATCCGTCCTCGAGATGTTTGTGTTCTATGGAGAGGTTTGTCTGTGAATCCATCAGGTCCTCCAGAGACTTTTTTCTTGTTGCTGGCATTCTGTCGTTGTAGTTATTTATATTTACAGTGATGGTTGTGTAGTTCCAACGAGAGAAAAAATGTATATTTAAAAGAGTGTAGCCATCAACAATTGTGTTTTTTTATTAAAGGTTTTCATCATATTTTTATTTTAAAATATTTTTATAACGCGTTTCGAGCTTAGGGTGTGCTCTCTTCAGATATTTTCGTAAAAAGTTTTTCTTTAAAATGGGAGTTTGTAGATATGCCTCCGCTGATATTAAATATGTTTTTCATAGTGATGCGATGCGTGTGTTCAGTATTCAGACGTTCTGTCTCCAACTTTAAGTGTTCACAGTGACCGGTCAAAGTTAGTTTCAAAGAGTGTTTTTTAGTCCATATGGTGAAGGTTTTTATGGCTTTTTTAGGGTTCTTTTTAAAGACTTTCTTTCCCCATGTATAGCATACACTCACACACAATCACATACGCATACATATACATTCATGTACATGTACACATGCACACGCACACGTACGCAGGCACACACATATACACACACGTACATACATAGAAATATATGTAGGAGCATACATATATACACATATACATACCCACCTACACACCCATACACGTACTCGCATACATCCACCGCTAACAATTATTTTTATTTTTTTTTAATTTTTTATTTTATATATATAGATATATATATATATATATATATATATATATATGGCAGGGTACAGCTAGTATATATATATATATATATATATATATATATATATATATTAGCTGTACCCTGCCACGCGTTGCAGTGGCTCAATTGGGTGTAATGGAAAAAATTAATAAAAAGAGAAAAATGCATGTTTCTTATATTCTTAGTACAGCAATCTACTCCAAAAAGGGAAAAAGAAGACGAAAATGAAAAAAAAATGGTACTCTCGCAGAATTTTATCTGGATCCTCGGGAGTTTCTGTCAATCATTCATTGTTTTGACTCGACCAACAATCAGTAGATGAAGCCAAACGTAGCAAAAATGTTGAAACACTAAATGTTTTTTTGTTGCTGTTTTCTGTATACAAAAATGTGAGTTAGTAATTAATATTTGGTTGATGGGGGGGGGGTACTATACACAGATTCGGAAAAGGTGTCCAAAAACAAATAAATGAAAGCAAAGGTAAGGTAAGTTACGTTTCTACCTAACTGGATAATTGTTTAGTGTTTTTATGTAATGTAACATGTTTAATCGGCTCGAAAAAAAGAAATGGTCGCGGACTCTGTTGAATACGTTAAGTTTGGGAAAGCAAGTTGAAAACTAAAAATTATACAAAACAGTGTCTGAAACCCACCGAATATATGTTACCATGACATAGGCTAGCATGATCGGTGGGTTTCTGACAGTATTTTGTATAGTTTTTAGTTTTAACTCATTTTCTCTAACTTAAAGTAATCAACAGTGTCCGCCACCATTTGTAGCTTTCAAATACACCGATAAACACTGTTTTTATAGCCGACTAAACGTTACATTAAATGAAAAGGGTTTATATTACTAAACACAGAAAAAAAAAATTGTCAAAAATAAATATATAACAAATAAATGTTATCAAAGGCAAGAAAACTAAATGTTCTACCTAACTGGATAAGATTTTAGTGTTTTTATGTAATATATAATCGATTCAAAAACATTCAATGTTTATCGGTATATCTGAAAAATACAAATGGCGGCAGACTGTATCGAACACGTTAAGTTTGGGGAAATGTTGGGAAAATGAGGTTAAACTAAAAACTAGACAAAATACTGTTAGGAACTCACTTTATATATGTTATCATAACGTAGGCTGGCATATAATCGGTGGTTTTAAACTTTTGCTTGATACAGGTGACGACTTTTAAAAGTCCCTTTTAGTGATTACATGGTTTGAGGATATGTGTACCATTAACGGCAAATCTGCTCCAAAAAATCCGGTATTATTTTACTTTAAGGCCCGTTTCACGTTCGTATATAACGAAATATTTTATTGCAGATTTCGGTGTGCTAAAAACGAATCTGCAAACCGTTTCCGTAGCAAAAAGAAAGTTTTCATGATATTCATGAAATTACTTTTTCGAAAAGTGGGTGATCACTTTTCAATGTAAATTTAACTTAGAATGAGCACTCACTTTCTGGCCACCTGAGAGAGGGGCATTTTTCTGTGTGTTTCTTGGCTAAAAAGTTTTTTGTTTGATTTCTTTTGCTTGGTAATAACCCCTGAACTATGGGACTATTTTCCATTTCACAGCCGTAGCCTTCGTTTACGCTATGCGTGAGCATAAACGAAAGCTGTTTAGCCAATAAACATGGGAAAAAATCCCCCCTCTCTCAGGTGGCTAGAAAGTGGGTATTCATTTTAAGTTAACTTTACATGGAAAAGTGATCGCCCACTTTTCGAAAAAGTAATTTCTTCATATCATAAAACTATTTTTTTGCAACGGAAACGGTTTGCAGATTCGTTTTTAGCACACCGAAATACCAAAAAAACTTTTTTGTTATATACGAACGTGAGACGCACGGCCCTTAATGGAAAATTATATCAAAAATCCGGGGGAAAATAGTTTTCAATAAAAATAGCAAATGAATTCGATAGAAAAAAAATGGATGCTATGTTTTTTTTTTTTTTCTGTGTGTTTCTTGACTAAAAAGTTTTTTGTTTGATTTCTTTTGCATGGTAATATAACCCCTGAACTCTGGGACTATTGTCCATTTCACAGACGTAGCATAAACGAAAACTGTTAAATATGCACTCACGTACACAACTGCCTTGTCAAAACACCTTTAAGCCAATAAACACGAAAATAAATGCCCCTTCCTCACGTGGCCAGAAAGTGAGTGCTCATTTTAAGTTAAATTTTCATGGAAAAGTGATCACCCAATTTTCGAAAAAAAAAATGTCTTCATATCATGAAAACTATTTTTGTACTCCTTGGGCGTTGAGTTCCATGGCGACCCGCAGAATTATTTAATGGTCGTTCCCTTAGTCCCCCCCTAGTCAAGGCAAATGTATGCACACGTAACATTTTTTATTTATTTACTCACGTGGCGGAGTTATACAACCATCACCCCCATGCGAATTTCTATACTGATAGGTTTTTTGAAATTTTTTCACTGGATTATTATTGATGGAACACTAACCAGATTATGAAAAAAAATTGAAAAATAAATCATTTCAACATTTGAAAGGGGTACTCACTTTTTAGTTACCACGTTCTGGTAAATTAGTCACCCATTTTTTTTCTAAATATGGAATGTCTTCGGGAGATATAAAATGGTCGCATGTTGACGAAGCAATGTATCGGGAGGCGTACGGAATGGAAAATTATTGGTAAATTTTTAGATTAGGTCCACCTCCTCAATTTTCTTTTAAATGACGACTTCTAATGGTTTTCGACTATGCTGAATACGAGAATCACATTGAAATTTTGCAGAAATAAGTAGTTATCAAGATATAAAAAGTTGTATTATGCATTGTAATCTTTGGCGGCCATCTTTTTTACGCGCGTGCATTTGTTTATGGCGCGTGCGCGCGTAAAAGGTGGCCGCCAAAGAATACAATACATAATATAACTTTTTATATCTTGATAACTACGTATTTCCGCAAAATTTCAATGCGATTCCCGTATTCAGCATACTCGAAAACGTATAAATGTCGTCATTTAAAGAAAAATTGTGGAGGTGGACCTAATCTAAAAAAACAAACAAATTATTAAACATTTCGGTACTCATGCGGAGAGTGGTCCGTGCTGAAATAATAATGTTATTATTTCCAAAGCCATTCTTAACATGGGGAGGGGAGGGTGTTTTGTACCTATTCTGTACTTTAACCTTACAATTGAATAAAAAAAAACTATCATAAAACTTTAATTAAACGTGGAAATACGATTTAAAAATAGTTTATAATACTTTAAAAAAAAAATTTAAAAAAAAACAAAAGTTTGGAAAAAATAAAAACCCTCACCTTTCATAAAAACAGATAAATTATTGTAAATAAACACCAACAAACTCATCTTTCATAAAAACAAATTATTTAAAAAAAAAACCCCACAAACTGACTTTTAACTAAATAAGTAAAAAAACAAAAAAATTAAAAAACTCGAAACTTTATTTTCATAAAAACAATAGAAAAGTCACGTTCAATCTATATTTTTTTCTTCGAGAAACAAATATATTTCTGACTTACAAATGCGGTAGAGGCTTCTATGGTTTTGATATACCGCGTTTTTATTGTTTACAAAATGGGTGACTGATTTATCAGAACGTTGTAACTAAAAAGTGAGCACCACTTTCAAATGTCGAAATAATGATTTCTTTTTTTTTTATTTGTTTTATAATCTGTTTGATTAGTGTACAATCAATAATAATCCAGTGAAAAAAATTTCCAAAAACCTATAAGTATAGAAATTACGCATGGGAGTGATAGTTGTACAACTACGGCACTTTCGCACTTTTACAAACACTATTTACGTTAACTCTTTCCATAAATAATTAAAAAAAAAAGTAACTAAACCATTTATTGATAATTGGTCACGTGTGCAAACATTTATTTATTTATTTACGTAGGCTTAACTCTTTTCATGAATAAGAAAAGTTTTACTCTTTAAGAATAATAAAAGGAAAAAATGCAGAGAGTGATTCCACGGTTAATTAAAGTTTTACGATATGTTTTTTTATTCAATTGTAAGGTTAAAGTACAGAATAGGTACAAAACACCCTCCCCTCCCCATGTTAAGAATGGCTTTTTAAATAATAACGTTATTATTTCAGCACGGATCACTCTCTGCATGAGTATCATAAAAATTAATACAAACAATACTTATCTCAATAAGTGAAAAGCTCATTTCTACCGGAAATGAAATGGGGACAATCTCGCAGTTACGAAAAATGTTTTCATTTATAATTTAATATTTTTATAATTCGCAATGTTAAATTATTTTAATAACATGCAAACATTCTTTGACTTTAAAAATAGATTTTCTGAAATTTTCAATTAAATTGGTAATGTAGAAATATGGTTCTATAGACTTTGAACGAAACGAACCCAGAATTCCATTTATATATATATATATATATATATATATATATAAGATGTTCTCTTGTATATAAATATGTATGTATGCATCTATATATATATATATGTGTGTGTGTGTGTGTGTATGCATATATAAATGTGTGCACGCACAGATGCCTGTTCATATATATGCACCGCCACTTTATTACTTTCAAAATGAAGTTCTGCTGACAATTATTTCCTTTATATTTTCACTCAATATTCATTAATAATCTATTAAAATTTGTCTGATGACAGCTAGGGCGCTAAATGTGTTTGTTTCGATTCTAGCTGATCTGTGGGAATTGAAACTCCCAGGCTAACTCGATTGTCGCTGTTTAACTCTGATAACCGGACAGCGACACAGCCACCTCACTTTCTGTTGGCATTGGTCATCCAACCGGAGCGGCTCCATTCAATTCATTAACTACACATGAGGACAGGATGTCCTGCTTATGTTATAGACGATCCCGTCCCCGTGTGTTGTTAATGGATTGAATAGTATAGTGATTAAAAAGCAAAATGTCACATAAGTGTGACGAAAACATATCGATATGTGACAGTGAGAGCAAGTAGATTTATTTACATAAATATACATGAGAAATAATAAGGATATAGATAGTAAGATTAAGAGTTCGTTGAGAAAGAAGTAACGTCTCTTGCTGTTGAAGCTAATAGATTAGTCAGGAGAGTTGGTCGGATTGCCAATGCCAAGCGGATCGGCTCTTGGCTACATGTTGACTGGTCGAGAGTTCAGCGGAAAAGAGGGAGAGATATATAAGGAACAGGAAGTGACGTGGCTGTGTCGCTCTCCGATTATTAGAGTTAAAGGGCGACAATCGAGTTCGCCTGGGAGTTTCAATTCGCATAGATCGCACCCAAGTCATTTTTGTTAATCTTTCCAAATCATTACTATATATTAGCTAAAATAAAATATTCAATAAAGAATTGGCTCTGTAATAATAAATACTAAATCTGCATGAATTAAATTATATTTAAGCGCATTTTACGATCGGGCAAAGCCGGGGGCTCCTTGCTCGTGTTAAAACAAGATAAGAAATAAATTTTATAAAGAACTTTATATCATCAGATCAATAAAGCAAATAAAATGGAGAGAAAACCTATTTCGAAGCTAAAAGCTTCCCATCAGAAAAGAAGAAAGGCCAGTATTGTACTAAATAGAAACTATACATGAAGGCTGGTTTTAAAAAAAAACATTAGAAATAAAGAATGCATGTATAAAGAAATATTAAAAGTATTAAAAATATAAAAAATAAATACAATATATCTATAAAAAACGATCTAATTTTTCTAAAAGTTTATAAGTAAATATTAATAGAAAAATTAGAGGATCTCTAAAAATAATATGAACCATTAAAAAAGAATAGAATATGTCTCCAACAAAATTCCTTTAAATATGTTTCCAACGACAAATAATTGTATCGTTCAAAATTATATTCAAACGTACTATCAACTGAAAAAAATGGATTTTATGTTAAAATATAAATATCTGACATGGAGTAGAGAAATATCTAAAAGAATTTTACTGGAGTTTTATTATGTCTACTGCACTTGATATTTCCAGTTTCTCACTGTCACACATCGTCGTTAATATTTGAACATTTTATGATCCACTGTAAAAAAAAGCCTGTCAACTGCTTTTGGGTCTGAACGAGAACTTTTATTTTTTAGTTTCAGTTCTCTCTGCACTTCCCTTTCTCTCTCTCCCTTAAACAATTTTAAAAATAAGGTTGATACATAAAAAGCAAAGCGAGAACATTCTTTTCTCTGCATTAAATGTTAAGGAATAGCAAGTACTACATTTTTAAACGATGAGTGAGCGCGCAGAAACCTCAGTAATATGCATGTCCTTATTAGAATCGTAAACTACTAAATTTATTACTGTGAATTATGGAATTTGTCCTCTAGACAATGGCGTGAATAACGTAGGTGCATGATTAATTATTTTGTAAACTATGCAATCTGAAGAAGATACTACCGAAACTGTGTAACATATCTATTAATTGGAAATATATTAATATGTAAGGCTATATTTATTGCTTATACCTGTACTGATGCGGAAAAGTTACTTATATATATATATATATATATATACGTGTGTGTGCGTGCGTACGTGTTGATGTTTGTAAATAAATGCCTATATTTGTGCATATATTTAAACTTACACATACGAGAAATGGTTTTATGCATATTTAGCGCTTGGATAGCATATACGCATACATTTATTCTATACGCATAGATGTGGAGGTATATGCGTATATTATTTCCTTTTCATTTCGTTTCGGGCGTGAATTCTTTCTTCACGAAAATCGCGTTAACTAATCAACGACTTAAATGTATTTTCTAAATTTGTCACGTAGCAATTCGTTCCTTAATCTCAGCCTTCTCAAAAGAGTCTCGTTTCCAGTTAGTGTTCTTCAAATAAACCCAAAACGAGGCTCTCTTCATGGAACATGTTTTTACTTCGTCTTTTATTTCTGTTTTATTTCTCTTTCTGTTTGTTTGGTTCCAAGACTAAAATTCCTCGAAATTCTTCTTTAATTTGGTATGCAATCTAGGACATATTTCGAGCAAACAAGTAACATGTTTGTTACTTTAATCCATTTCGTTCGACTTTTTTTAGGATCTAATAAAAGCTACTAAAGACGATAAGAGTTAACTTAACTATAGCTCACTATGTTGTTTATTTATTATTATTATTATTGTTATTGTTCGTTTTGTTGTTAGGACTTTTTAAAAGTGTGAGTCTTATTTAGAGAGAGTCTTATTAAGAGTTTGTTGTGTCTGAGAGAGAGAGATGTTGTAAGAGAGATTCATATATGTATAAAATGCTCATACTTAGAAGTGTAGAAGCTCTTTGAGTGTTGAGACATGGTGTATGTAAAGACATTTTAAAACACATGATATATATAAGACATATAATGGCAACTTCCACTTTACCTTTTTGGTAGAATTACAACACAAAAACGACGTTTATAAAAACACATGATGGGTTTATTTCTTCTCCCGACCGGTCGTTCTTTTCATAGTCAAGAATTCAAGTTTCACATTCTAAGTTTCAAAGGTGACCGTCTCGCTTCTAGACGTTCGAATCGATGTCTGGACTGTCGTCTGTCGTCCTCAGACTCTCTCTCAGACTCCCCCTCAGTTTCTCTCTCCCTAACTCTAAAGTTTCTAACTATATTGAGAACTTCCCATTTTCCATGACGTCATACACATGTTAAAACATGTGTCTTCTTTCACGTGTTCTGGAAATGCGTGTCCAAAACTTTTTCCTTTGTTTACAAAAGGAATTTTAACCTATATTCCCAGTAACCTATATTTCCAATATGTTAAAAACATGTTTATTAAATTATCTTATAGTTGCATTCTTCAATTGAATTTTCATAACAGAATTGACAATGCACATTCTTTTCTTCAAACTATTTTATCTCTAAGCTAAACAATGGTTTGTTTTTTACATTCCATTTGCTAATTCTCTCTCGTAATCTATTTCTAGACCTAAATTACGAGGTTCGAGTTTCGTCTATTCTATTTCATTTTCATTTTAACTAAATCTCTCTATTTTTATACTTACATGAAAAGGGGGACAACCCTTATCATGTAACATCCCTGCCTAACAACTAAACTAAAATAAGGTCAGGCCATAATTGTATCCCATGTTATTTTGATATTGAATAAAGCTTCAGAAAGTGGAAAAATAGATTTTACTCGCACATAAAGCACACATAGCAAAACACACTCAACCACGCGCGCGCGCACACACACATATATATATATACGCACACACACACACGCGCACACACACACACACACATATATATATATATATAAATTAATATATTTTAATTGGAAGATTCATTCGCATCATCCACGTAAGATTTCTGACATAATTTAAGTAACGAAAGTCACTTTCATAAATAACTGATAAAACTAGTGCCTCATTTCTTATTAATGAAAAAGTATTTATGCCTAAGCGATGCTTTTTTCTTCCTCTATATTTTTCACTTCTTTCTATTTTTCTCTATTTTTTCTATTCTTTGTATTTTTTTTACTTGGTTTTAATTTTTATTAAAAGAACTAGTCTCGCGTAAGAACAGTGGAATACTGTCGCCTGATAACGTCTTTTAAGACTGAAACAATAGATTTATTGTAGCGATGTATAGTAATTTTGATTAACTATTTTGAAAAACATAATATATTGCTCTTTTAAATGACCTCGTTGAAATGCAATGTTTTTTACTTTTAGATATTTTGCCTGGAATATATATATATATATATATATATATGACTTTGTAACGTTACAAAAGTTATATAGCGCTTTAAAAATGATACACGAAAAAATCACAGGGGCTCCTTTCACAAACAAACTCACCATTTTATGATTGGTATAATACAGTAATACAAAAACGAATTAAATTATCACGGCAGAGAAAATACTCAGGAATATACGAGAAAAAAAAAACGAATGAGAATTCGTGTAATATATATATATATATATATATATATATATATATATATAATTATATAAAACGAGCTGTATTCAGCCACGTGTTGCTGTGGCTTAGTGGAAATTAAATAAATGCTGAGGGTTACTGAAAATCCAAAGCGATCGTGTTACTCGAGGTATTTCGATATCATTCAGACAAAATTCCATAAAATGATTCACAAATGGATAGAAAGAAAAAAGACTGAGTTCAGTATATTATTATAAAAAGAAAGATAAAGTGTATGTAGAATGAAGAAATGGAGAGATTTCAAGACGCTTCTGTCGAGGCCGAGTTTCTAAATACGAATAAAGAAACAGAAACGATGAGCAGTGATTGAGTTATTTTTAGAATACAAAATGCAATGTCACAATGACACAGACAAAATAACGTTAAAGTGGTGCAAGAATTAAGGTAGAAAAAGGGGTCAAATGATATAGACAAGTAATGACTTTAAATAAAATTATCAGCAGGAGTCACACGATTGAAGCAAATCAAATACGTGGAATGAGTAGTCATAAATTATAGATTGTTTCTATGTTAAGGGCTATTAGTTTAATGTGGAAAGTCTATATCTAATAGATTGGGAAGGGTATTTAAAGTTGTGATAAAATAAATTAATAAAAAAAGAACTAAGGGGGATATGGGCGAATTCCACAGGCTCCGCTATAAAGCAAAAACTGAAAACTGCACAAAAATAAATATATATTTACGTAAGTGTGTATGTAAATGCACATAGCAACGTCTAAGTAAACACACACTCACAAATATAAATGTATAGATGGATGGATATATTTAATTGATTGGGATGTTATTGGGATAAGTGTTATTTATCAATTTTATTTATTGCGAACCAATATACTCAACTAAAATGATTAGGAAAATAGCCCGCAACAAACAAAATTAAGATTAGATGAATGTAACATGTTAGCATTGATACACTCAAACGGAGACTGTAGATGTAAAGCTGTCTAAACATAAAAGAAATAAAGAATTACAATTGAAATTATGAAATTATAGAATGCTAAGAAAATATGAAAAACGATCTATAATATGGAATTATATATCTGAAGGTTCATATAAGAACTATGGAATTTCAAATTCCCCATATTTAAATTTGGTCTTATGTTTGCAATAGGGATTAGTTCGTTTTTAGAGTTTATTATATTGCTACTTTGAGGGGAAGTAATTATTGTTATTTCTTTGGTTGTGCAGAGGTGACATGACTTAGAGCCTAGAGTATAAGACTTAACCTTTTTGGGGTGTATATATATAGCATGGACTCTCCCGTCGATATGACGTATGAGGTTCCGACAACCCACTTTTTAAAATCAATTTATGTTGTTGCCTCTAATAACTTTTCAGTCCAGCAAACAAGGTAGCATATAAAACATGAGTATGGATTTCCGCTGCAAATCGTGTTGCTCTTTCTGTTTTCTCTCAACTTACTTAGACTATCAGATTGAATTGTTCGGATTGCTTCAAAACACTGCAATCTCTATTCCTTACGATCACTCACTTCTTTTTTGAGATTCCCATATAGTATGTTTGATGCAGACAAATTACTTTTCAACTAGTCCTTGTACCTAAGCCAAGGCCCAATGTTTCTTTTCCCATTTGCCAGCTGACTGCACATTACAATTTTTAGTATTCTGTTACCAGGCATCCTCAAGACGTGACCGGCCCACCGCAGTTGGGACTGGATGAGGAATGGTTCGATGCCAGATATTTTGCATTTTGTGAATAATTCAGCATTTGAAACATTGCCACAAGTCAAGCGTAGACAGCTTTTAGTGAAACATCTCACTGAGGAATGTGATGTCTGTACGGAGTCCATGACGCAGAGCCGTAAAAAGCAGCATGGTAAACAAGAATTTTTGTGTTGAGTTGTATACCTTTTTCATCCCACAAGCGGTGATGAGGCCTGCAAAGGCGCATATATATATATATATATATATATATATATATATATATATATATATATATATATATATATATATATATATATATATATATATTCTATTGCCAGGTTCGAATCCATCGACCGGTGTTAATCGTGACACCCTGCACTGACGATTCCCGAAAGAATGAAACACTAGTGTCTGTAGCTATTCAATAATTATTATAGTAAATAATTATGTCACCCTTTTAAAGAAAAACGTTTCTTATTATTGGTCACTTTCAGTTGAAATAAACTCGGTCAATTTAGCGCGTATGCGCAGATCATCATATAATGTTTAGATCACTCTAACAGACTTTAAACATTTAAAAATAAATGTTTAAATTTCAACAGTATTTCTCGCGGGAAACGGTGGTCGAGTAGATTAGGTCTTTGCGAAATGAGCCAGATATGGCTTCTGTTGCCGGGTTAGAATCTATTAATCGTGACGTCCTGCACTGATGATCCCGAAAGGATGAACAACTAGTGTCTTTTTCTTTTTTTACACGGTGGTCACCACTTATCAAGACACGGAAGACACTCAGGGACAAGGGTTATTGCAAGTACAGTACGTTAGTGTGGAGATTTAATGAAGTGTTTACTAAAGGGAGCGGTTCATTAGGAATTTGTTTACGTTGGACTTGAAGACATCCAGGTTGTAGTCAGGTGGGAAGCAGGCAGACGGAACAGAGTTCCACAGGCGTGCAGTTCTAAAAAAAAGCTTTGTTCATGAAATCTATGTTTTGATTTAGGCACAGATAAAGAGTGGGGAAAATTTTTGACAGTGGATTCAGCTAGACGGGTGTTTTTCGTGAAAGATTGGTGAGGGGGAACCAGAGATTGGAGTTCAGACGAGCACTTGCCATGGAAATAAAGATAAAACAAGGATAAGCTCGCAACGTATCTTCTGTGGGAGAGAGGTTGCAGGGAAAAGAAAAGGGCATCCCCCACAATGCCATGAAGTCTATGTCAAGGCAGGATAGTCTGTTTTTAGCAGCTCCTGCCCATATATGGCAACAGTATTCCATCCTTGGACGTAATTGGCTTTTATATTGATAGAGAATTGCATCAGTAGTGAGATATCTTCTGGAGCGGTAGAAAGATCCCACCATCTTTCCAGTGACCTTGGTAACAGACTTGATGTACGTGTTCCATTTCAGATCAGGAGTAAAGGACAAACCCAGAAGTTTGTCAAACATGGAGCTTCTCCTAGACGAGATCAATCCATTTCAATTGATGCCAGATGGGGATCAGAGCGTTCATGATGTAAAGATAGACGTTTGGTTTTGGATGCATTAAAGGTAACCAGCCACGTCTTCCCCCACTGAACCACACGCTCGAGATCAGAGGAGAGAGAATCAGAGAGAACTTTGTCATTTACAGCCTTTGACGTGTTGCCGTAGATGGTCGTGTAATCAGCATGGATGTCAACGAATGATTTAAGTATGTGTTTAGGGAGATCATTGATGTAGATCAGGAAGAGAGTTGGGCCCAAGATTGACCCTTGAGGAACTCCAGCATTAATACTGTAGGCCTCTGATTTTTGTCCATCGACCACTACTCTTATGAGCCTATCAGAGAGAAATGATTTAATGATTGAGAAAACATTTCCAGTTATACCGTAGCTGGAAATCTTGTGAAGTAGGCCCTTATACCATACCTTGTCGAAGGCCTTTCATATATCAAGAGCAATTGCCCTAGAAAGGAAGCCTTTGTCAAGAGATTCACTAATCCTGTGAGATATAACCGTCAACACATCTGCGGTAGATCTTGCAGAACAGAAACCATATTGTGTGTCACTAAGAAGGTTATTTCTGCTGAGGTGGTTGACTATTTCTCTATTTAATATGGTTTCCAGCAACTTACTCATGACACACAGGAGACTTATTGGTTTGTACTGAGAGGGAGATTACTTATCACCTGAATTCTTAAATACAGGGCATACTGATGAGGTTTTCCAGGGTTTCGGAAAGCACTTCTCCTTAAGGCAACGCTTAAACAGTTTCGTAAGTATGGGAGCAAGTTCTGGTTGAAGCTTTTTTAACACTATAATTGGGATGCCGTCAGGGCCAGTTGCTTTACTGGAATCTAGGTTCTTGATTAGCTTAGCGACCTCATGCATATATATTTGTATGTATACCTAGCGTGTGCTGTGTTATAGGAGGAAATATTGGGAGTTGATGGCCTTCGTCGCATAAGGTAGAATTAGCTGCAAAGTTCTTTGCAAATAGTGGCCTTGTCTGATGCTGATGAGATGACCTCTGGTCCATTGATTATGGTTGGGATAGAACGCACACTTCTGTTCAGGATCCTATTTGTTATTTGCCAAAACTGGTGGGAACCAAACCGCTGATCAGCTACTTTGGATTTAACAGACTAGGCATATAGCTCTCTTGCATTTTTTATTACTCTTTTACAGTGGTTGTTGGCGTTCCTGAAAGCAGCTTTAGTCTCAGTGCATCTATTACGTTGGTAGCTATGGAAAAAGTTATTTCTGTTCGCGATGGCAGCAGCACATTCTGGGGAGAACCATGGCAGGCTGGCTGGCTGGTAAATTTTTGTTCGAAATTTTTAGATGGTATGAATCGGTCTATGCCTACAATTAACCGTTCGGTCAGATCTGACACTATGGAGGACGCGTCCTTTTTAAACATGGAATGCAGAGGTAGATCAGATATAAATGTACGGAAGCTATCTCAGTCAGCCATGGAGTATCGGTATACAGTACGGTGGAGGGGTACGTCTGGGGACTTATTACATTTCATTTTTATCCTGACTGATACGACGGAGTGGTAGGAGGATCCTAGAGGAGAATGAACGGAACATGAACATAGCTCAGGGGAAGTTCACGGAAAAAGGTCCAGGAGGCTCGCATATTGACCGCTAGTATCGGCCACACGGGTGGGTTCGCGAACAATCTGAGTGAGGTCATAAGCAATGGCAAAATCATTACAAAACGTCCCTCATCTTCTGTCTTATTTGAAAGGGTCAGCCATTCCACGTTATGGACGTTGAAGTCACTACAGATGTGAATGTTAGCCGAGGCATGTGCAGACAGAATCTGGTCTATTTTCTCAGATATACTTTTAAAGATAGTAACTCCGCTGTTATAGGGCCGATAGAGGGCAAATATAAATGCAATGGTGTAAGCAAGTGCAACCCGGGAGTTCATATTGGATAAATTAGGATCTTCTCTTGAGATATCCCTGCCACACGGGAAGCCATCTTTAATGTAAGCACATATTCTATGCCACTGGCGATCTTGGGGGGTCAGATTTAGTTATTAAGTTAGAGTATCCGTTAATTATGAACTCATCTAGGGAAGTGGTCGGCCCTATTCCAGTTTCGCTTAGAAAGAATATGTCCGGGTTCGTCTCCTGTAATTGGGTTTCAACCTCTGGAAGGTTGGGACGTAGACCCCTTATGTTGGAGAAGAAGACATCGTAGTAGGGGTGTACGTTGGAAGATGGGGTTCTAGGTTTATTCGAGTTTTTTTTCTGGAGATATTTCATGTTGAGGTTGTTGGATTTGTGGAACAGGTCGGCATACTTGGTTAGAGCAGGATAGAGAGGGAAAGTAACAGAGAAAAAGACAGGAAATTTTTTTGTAGCACATGAAAAGGTAAAGCCGTAACAATTACCCACTAGTATGGCATCGAGAGGCCCCACCAGAGACTACTGTATGGTCCAGAATCCATTCACCAAATGGCAATACAGCAGTCCCAGTACTTTGCCCCTGCTGATAGGACAGCCTCCTTAGTGGTTAATCCAAGGTTCGGGTCCCTGACTATCAGGCAGATAACGTCAGTCCAGACAAAATGTTCACCTCCAGCACCCTTCCTAGTGACATGGCCACAAAGATAGACATAGAGACAGAAAATTTACCGACATCTCAGACTACTGTTCACTAAGTACTACCGACCTTTAAAGCAACTTTTTTTTCACCCTTTGTCAGAAAAATCACTCGTTTGAATGAGGACTGAGGGACAAAAAAGGAGAAGCGAGAGTTACTTGAGCTGCCGATAACACATTCACTGTATTATCTACTCTCCATTAAAAAAAATAATAAAAGTAAAAAAATAAAAAATAAATAAATAAAAAAAAAAAAATAAAAAAATAAATAAATAAAAATAAACGGCGAGGAGGGGGAATGGGTACAAGGGACTTATTAATGTCTACTTAGTAAAGTCCGGTGCTAAATTATCAATTCAGGATATTTTTGATGATAATCTCCCGTCCCATATTTATGGGTGGATGTTTTTGGCGTTATCTATCTCGAGTTCGAATAATTCGAGCTTTACCTTATAATTAAAATCCAATAATGAACTTTTATCAACTTATGAAGTCGGCTTAATATTAATTTACATTTGAGTTTAGAGTTTATTCAAGGCTTTAATTTGGGAGGTTCGTTTTTATAGGTGACTTTTTCTTTGCTAATGTCACTGTGTATTATATTTCGAATATAATTGAAAATAAGACTAACTATATTAGATGGTTTGATTGGCTTGCCAGGAAGTATAGTATATATTAAGTATATTACTTAAATAAAGTCCTAACTTTATCTACTGTAACAGAGAAAATAATTCCCGGCACTTTTGTTTTTTATCGCTAGTTTATTTCAATGTAGCATGAGTGAGCAGTGTTTTGCCTGTTACAATAGTAGTCGCGAAGGTGGGGGGACGAATCTCATCTTAAAAGTTTGTCAAGACAGGAAAAGTAGAGACAAATAAATACATATACATAAATAAAACAAGAAACATAAGTTTAAACAAGGTAACATGAAATACATTTGTTAGGATGGATTTTAAAATACTTAACGTCTGTTTGACATAATGGTTCGGCGTCCGTTTCTGAGGTATTCAATAATTATTATAGTAAATGATTATATTTATATGTAGATATAATTTTAATTATCTAAGATCATAAAGACAGTGTGTTGAAAGCTATATTAAATTTCCTCAGATATAATAAATGAATAGAGTCTATGTCTTAAGTTTAAAACATTTTAAATTACTCTTGGACAATCCTTCCAATCAAATAGAAAACATATTCATTGTTTTCCATGTTTCTTTATTATGACTTGAAAAATAATCCAATCAAATTAAACCGATATTTATTAACATAAAAAAGACCTACATTGTGATATTCATTATCCATCATTTATTCTTCTACTTAAAGTTAGTGTATTATTCCCAAAGGCGATATTGTCTGGGAAAAAAGGAATCAATGTTCTATCTTTCGTTTATTACGCCCTATACTTCATTGATGCATATAATTTTTATATAGTATACATTCCTGAATTTTTAGATCTGAAGGCGGTATAAGTTATCTTAGATATCACGGCTGTATAATCAATTAATTAAAATTAATTGTTTGGATGTTTTAATTAATCGTCCGTTCTTTAAAATGTGAAAATTCAAAACTATATGTTTTTTACTTAAAAGTTACATTTTATTTCATACAATTGTATCGTTTTACATCTGTAATCCTATCAGAGTGAGAGAAAAAGGGCGTCATATTTGTTATGCAAGTCTAAACAGCAAGTGACTTTATTCAAAACATAATATTTGTGTTTCTTATTATTGCAAAACCAACGAATAAGAAAATAGAAAATAAAAACCGAAAAAAAGATGCTGACTCAACAAAGACAGACAAATAAATAAAATTAAGATGATTACGGCTGCTTTCATTATTACAACCAGACACTACTAGTAATTACGGTAACTACCTACGACGTGTAAACAATACAGGGTGACCTCCAAAAAACGGGGCCCAACTCTAATTAGGCCCCGTTTCTTAGTGTTTTGCCCGAATGAAATGAAACTTTGGTTATAACTAGTTTATTATATTCAAAACATCACATCAAAACACTAGGGTCTTTGGCCTTTTTTTTGTTCTCCGTTGACTGTAAAATGCTCAGAAAAACAATTGAATGTTCTCTGTGTGTTTTTTTGGTCACCCTGTATACACGGCTGTTAAGCAACACGGGCAAGTCGAATGCTCGGATACAAAATTAAGTTCACTCTTATATTTTCCACTCAACTACTGGAACCACTCCGCTATCTTTACATTCTGAAAACAATTTATTGGGTTGTGCTTCTTTAGTAAGAAAAATATCGGTTTCTCGTATCATTAATACTCCGCTATCTTTACATTCTGAAAACAATTTATTGGGTTGTGCTTCTTTAGTAAGAAAAATATCGGTTTCTCGTATCATTAATACTGGAATTGTTTCAGGCAAATAATTATTGTATAAACAATTTTAGTGCTAAAAATTCCTTCCTCATTGATTTATGGAGATCTCCAAAACATTTCTCCATGCCGGAAAGGTCTCAATTTAAGTTTATTGTAATTGTTTGCTAGTATTCTGAAAAGTATTACTGTATTGCAGCCGAATCACAGTGGAAAAGGTGGCTGCAAATATTGTTGATATATCGACTTCGTTGACCAAAAACTGCACCGAAAGAGGAAATTAAAAAAATACAAATGTAAGGTAATTTCTTCTTTTTTTTTTGTTGATATTTTGTAACATGTTTGTCTTGAATCTTGGATGAATATTGTTTAAAACTACGTTTACATATGGTCCTAATTTTCGTAAATTATGTAGATTACAGAAAAAATGTAAATAGAGTATATAATATTGTAAATTGTACTGTTGAGATTTATTTGGGGCACAATTAGAATAACAAATAGTGTGTCCCTCGTGAGATTAAAGATATCAACAAAACTGTCAATTCAAATTGTAAAGCCACAAATCAATTGAACCCCGGAATTAAATACGAAATGGTAATTCTATTAAATCTACAAACCGTTTATTCCCTTTTCACTCTTCATTATCTCTCTCTCTCTCGCACCCTCAATCTATCTATATATCTATCTATTTATCTGTTTATCTATTTACCCATCTATCTATCTATCATACTATCTCTCTCACTCTCTGTCATTCTTATGTTCTCTTTCTCTTGAGAGTCAAATGCATTTCAGCCGATTATATAATAGAAGGGTAAAAAAAAAACAATAAATAAATGAAATAGTGAAACAACAATAAATTATTTATTATTAAAGTACTACAATGTGATTTAGATTTTCTGACTGAACATAAAATCTCTTCACTCTTCTTTAAATTTATGACTGATCAAAATTGAATGTTAAAATCGATGAAGTCGATTAAAATATGTTTTGGCTTTACAAAACAATACATGAAAATAAATATTTGGCATAAGTGACGAACAAAAGCGACCTAATTAACCATTAAATATCAGTTTACTAGTTTTAAGCAGAGTTGCTTTCAAATAGAAAACACCGCAGAAGAGGCATAAACCATTTGATGTACATAGCTAAAAAGCAAAACAGCTTATTAGAGCAAATACAAAAGCTGTCCATTTAAAAAGATAACAGTAGAAAACATTCAACAGAAAGAGAGTTGCATGAACCTGGAATTCCTGGAAATGAACTACTGCAATGGGAAACTGCATAATAACCAGATATTAAAGCAGAGAACCGGCGAAAACAATTAGGTTAACAGGTCGAAGAAGATAGAACCAAGGACGCGGAAAATAAATCAGACAATTTCGAAGAACTTATAACATAATTGTATTTAAAAGAAACACACTAAGACTAGTTATATAACATCTGGAGATATAGTGAAGATTAGTAAAAGAGAGAGAGAGAGAGAGAGAGAGAGATAGGGGCGCTACAGGAATTTATAGAAAACAAGAGAGTAGATCCAGTCAAATTACAGATACAATTCTGAACATTATCAAGCACCCTCAATTGAGACAAAGCTTCAAGAACCAAACAAGGCTCTCAATTTTAAATAGAACGTTTTGCCTTTTCTGTGGCGTATATTTTTTTGATGACAATTGAAATTTACATTTCTCCCCAATTTCCAAATTCCATAAGTTAACGTTTTAAATTGCCCTTTCCTTTGCAGAAAATATGTAACATAACTAGGGCTATGACAACAGCATATTCTTTTCATTATTTCGCCTTTCGAGTATATATCCGACACAGTTAGACATAATTAATCAACTGAGAACCACATCACTCTAAATAAAAACATATAAGATATCAATGGGTATATACCTGAGAATCAAAACAAAGAAAATAATATGCTGTTGTCATGGCCCTAACCATAACAACGATTTCGGTGAATTAGATAACAGCGACATTATTTCACACTTTTTTTAAAATGAAACTTAAATAACAGGAACAGTCATTCATAACACGACGTATATTGAAACTACACGTTCAGTGATAAGAATAATATGTCAACTTTATCTATTAGGGATTTAAAAATATCCTATTTTTAAAAATATCATTAAACATCTTGTGTCAATTCAATCCTTCAAATTTATCATCCGGCCAGTCAATCAGAAATCGCCTCCCATAGCTACTATGATTTATCTATAAAATAAATAAGCCAAATCGTTAACAGCAGGCTATTTTTTTATTACGTTTGTTTCAAAGACGAGTTTGTTCGTGGAAATTGCAAAGAATGCAGTTTCGTGAGTTTCAAATGTCAGTTAATAATTTTCCCAGTAAATGACCTTAAATCCGAAGAGTCCTGCTGACGAAACAGAATTGAGAGCCGAATTGACCTTATTCGGCTTCACTGATTTCATGTCAAAACAATCAATCGGGTTTGTAAATGTGTATCAAATAAATATGGCGGCCAAAACATCCATGTTTCTCTTGCATACTTTGCAGAAGGTAGTCAAATAATGCCGGGTCCATACGGTTATTTCTTATGAAAGCAATTTATTTTACTGAATGTCACATACAATAAATTTTTCCATCGGGACCACAAACGAACGGACATGCTTATCATTAAAGCTTGAGGGTAAAATAAAGATGTTATTTTTTATCATATCTGTAGCATGTGGTATTATATTAATCTGCTTTCTTGATTTACATTTTGTAATCTGCAATTCTAAGGAATAGGCACAGCAGACAAGTCTGAGCACTATATACATAAACAAGCCATTTAGTATCCTAATTCACAACCTAGATCCAGTAAACTTCTCGATCAGCTGCGTATTTCAACTGATTTGAGAAAGATAAACGGGAAGCAACACCAGAATAGAAAAAGGGTATAATCACTATATATGTGATTTCGCTAAATAATATTCTCTGGAGTATCGTTGGTATAGAGAAGAAACAATGATGGTCCTAGAATAGAGGAACAATCAGCAATGATAGTGAAAGAATGACGCGACACGACTCAGAGTTACTCGCATGGTTCAAACAAAAAGGAAAAGACATAATAATATCAACAACCATAAATAATCATAAAAGACCAAGTGACTATTTTTACTTTATAAGATAACGTTACTTGTATTTACAAATTGAAACTCAATATATATCATCTTAAATTTAATGTGGATTAAATTAATTAATAATCAATTTTAGTTAGTTCTATCGCATTAAAAACATTATCATAAAGATAATTTTCGAAAACATTTTTTCTCATATTTATACCAGGCTATATATAAAATATAACATTTCATTGAGATCACATATGTGTAATTACGACAGAGATATGCATTAGTTCGCTAGCTAGTTGTGTTTGATTTACTAAAAATCAAGCCGCGTAATACACATTTTTTCAAACCAATGAAATGTTCAACATTATCGGATAGATGTTTTCCGTGTGGTTGTTTTGCGTGAATAGCCAAGTGTTATTCGTCCGACAAGGCGGTATTTTTCAACCGTTTGCATGAAACCGTCGTAGAGTAGTAACGATTATTTAACACACACACGTATATATATATATATATATATATATATATATATATATATATATATATATATATATATATATATATATAAATTTCCGAAATGAAAAGGAGCGTCAAAGTGTGCCAGTTGCATGAAGTAGGGCTATGACAAGAGGATATTTTTTTCATTATTTGACTCTCGAGTACATATCAATTAATATCTTATATGTTTTTAGATAGAATGGTGTGGTTCTCGATTGATTAACTGTGTCTAACTGTGTCGGATGTATACTTGAGAGTCAAAACAATGAAAAAAATATGCTCTTGTCATAGCCCTAGCATGAACCATGTCAGTTGTTCAAAATCGTGTTTTTTCTAAGTGTTTGTAAGGTAAGCATCTGATACATACGTGACTAAATATGCAGCAATAACATAATTTCGCAATACGAAACAATATTGTAATGCCTAATTGTTGGAAATCAATAAATGGTCAACTGAGAAAACTTGATATAAGGAACTTGAAAATTTTTTTATATTACACTATATATGCTCTGGAAACCAATAAAAGACATTCATTGAGCTTGGATTTTTGTTAAACTTTTCAAAAATTATATATAAAAAAATATTATAAAAAACTTTATTTATGAGAAAGATTTTTTATCCATTGCGATTGGTATATACAAACTGAGTACGTTTCCAGTAAATGATTAGCCTGTATATTATATTATATATACATATATATATATATATATATATATATATATATATATATATATATATATATATATATATATATATATATAGAGAGAGAGAGAGAGAGAGAGAGAGAGAAAGAGAGAGAGATAGAGAGAGAGATAGATACATAGATAGATAGATAGCGAGTGAATAGGAGAGAAGGAGAGAGAGAAAGAGAGAGATAAAAATCTGTAAAAAAGTTTTAGATGGGTTGCATTCTCACAACAAATGTTTAGAATAATGCATATCCTTAGGGCATTTATGTCTTTCTAATTCGAATAGAAAATGTTATATCTTTCTTTTTATAATTGGAATTTACATTTCTTACAAAGAAAAACAATTTTCAAACCATAAAAGATAGCGTTCATAAATTGTATTTCCTTCAGGAAAATATGTCTCAAAACAATAAATGCAATGAATAAAATGACAAAAGACGAAATAATTTCGCAATTAAACAAATAAGATGTTGAAAAACAAGAATAGATATTCATAATACATGTCAACTGAAATTGCGCGGTTAGTAATAAAATGATACTTGAAATGATGTATCAGACACTATGTAGAATCGTATTATAAACAATATATAAATCTTGAGTCATTATAACCCTTAAAATTGAACAAGTCGGCCAATCAAAAATCGCCTCTCATAGATACCACGATTCGTCTATAAAAATAAATAAACCAAATTGTTAACGATGGGCTATTTTTCTTTTACATTTGTTGGTAAAACGACCTTTGTTTATGAATTTCACTTAAAATTCCAAAGAAAACATTTCCGTGACAGTAAAATGTCAGTAATAATATTTTTCATTCCAATGACATACAATCTGAAGCATCCTGCTGACGAAAAAGAATTGAAAGCAAAATGAAATTCATTCTGCCTCATTTATTTCGTGTATTTTTAAGCGGTTTTTTTTTAAACCCATATCAATGAAATATGTATTTCGTCTATAGTTTACAGTAGGCAGTTGGATTATGTGGGGTCTATACGACTTATTTTTAATGAAAGCAAGTAATTTTGCTGGCCATCGTATGCACTAAATCAGTCCATCAAAACGCCAGGCTAATACACATTTTTGTGATAACTGTTCAAGGAATGAATGCAGATATTTTATCTTTTCACATTCGTAGCATATGGCATCACGCTAAACTTTTTATTAATCCACATTATATAGTCTACAATTTTGAGAGAGAGGCCTAATAATAATGATAAATAAAGTATTCTTATCCATATATTTAGGGTAATGTAATTATATATATATACATATATATATATATATACATACATACATATATATATACACATATATATACATAGGCGGCAAAAAGAAAGTCCGCACTTGTAATTTAAAAAAAAACCCTGCAAATTTAAGCTAAATTCCATGTAACTGGTCAAACAAACAATACCTAATTTGATTGGCCTTTTATTCTTCTATAATTTTATCGGTCCATATTTGACTTTTAATTAAAATATTCTAGTGTTCGCGCCAATTTAAAACAATAAATTCAAATTGAGGACGCAAAAAGAAAGTCAGCACAATGGAAAATTGTTATTAAAATGTAACTTTAAGACATAAATGCAACGCAAATACAACAGAAGCACAATGAACTAGTAATTATTTAGTAGCATAGCCCTTCTGAAATTTGACAGCATGCAATCGTTTTGGAATTCCTTGAATTAAACTGCAACAATACTCCGGGGAAAGGCATCTTTAAATTTTGTCCAAAGTTCCTCCAAATTTTAAATTTTATCATTGCGTAGCTGCTGCTTGATGTAATGCTATACGTTTTCGATAGGATTTGGGTCTGGAGATTGTGCAGGCCAATCCAAACACGGAATATTATTTTTTTCCAGGAATCTCTTTACATTGCCAGCTGTGTGAATTAGCGATCCTGTCGTAATTTTATTCCGCTGTCTTAGCGTTATCCCGCATGAAAAAGGGATTATCATCCAAATTCCAACCAAAGTAGGGTAGAAAATGCTCAGTCAACATATTAATGTACTTGGTCGAATTAATCAAGCAAAATATAGGCCCTGGAGCTGGAGCATTGATACTAATAATGCCCCATACCAAAACTGAACCTCCACCACCTTGCAGCGTTAAACTGAGCACCTAAGATTAATTCTTTGTCTTTCTTCCGATGGACGTATTGCCAACCATCACTGTCTACCCTATTAATCTTGCTTTCGTCGCTAAAAAGGACTTTTGACCAATATGAAGAGTCATGATCTTCATTGCATCTGACGAAGTCCAGACGGCGCTTTCTGTTCTTTACAGCAATCTTTGGCTTGTGTATTGCAACATAAATGAAATTACTTTAATCTATTCTTGACAGTAGAAAGAGAGAACTTTTTAACAAGATGGCACTAGTGATGGATTCGGGGAGCCGTTTCAAATCTGTTTCTTAGGCTGCGAATCTTGATAGCATTGTCTTCCCTGTTAAAAATACCTCTAGCACGACCAGATTTAGGGGCATCACGAACACTGCCAGTGTTTTGGTGCTTTTGCACAGTCTTTCGTGCTGTTTTCTCATCACATTTCAATCTGCGACCGATTTCCCCATTGGATAAACCAGAAAGGTGGATATCATTGAGCTCCTGACAATCACTAAGAGGAAGTCGTGGCATATGGACTAAATGTTACGTTTTATAACCTGGAACAACAACAATTACGATTGGAGACGCTTTGTTGCCTGTTGATGGGTATTTTAAACTGATTTAGGGGCGATAATTTTAGCTGGTTTTAAGCGAAAATTATTAATACGGTAGATAGTATATGCTCCATGGAATAATGCTTAATTCTTTAGATGTATCAAGTGCGTGTAAAATGCAATACGCCACTTGGGATGAGATAGATGCTGAATCCAAATGTATTCAATATTTTGAATATAGCTAGTATGTGTAAAATTTTTTTGACTCTTATTAAGTTCTATGTTGAATTGAACAGAAGCTAGATAGCATATGGATGAAAGCTAGGAGAGGAAGCGAGAAAGAAAATAGAGATACATAGGAGAAATAGAACTAAAGGAGGGACATGAGAGGCCAAAAGAACAGATTTAATTGTATTTTCTTTTTTATCAAATTTTCTTTTTTATCAAATTTTCTTTTTTATCAAATTTGGATCATATTTTGTTACAAAAACCTTAAGTAAAATATTGAAACAAAAAATAATTTCAATTTGTTACAAGCATGCAAAAGTATGCATATTTATTTGTTTCAATTTAAATTAAAATATGAAGTAAAATATAATCTTAGAAATGAGATAAAAGTTATATAAGTATTTCTCTCAAATTAGTAAATTGTTCAATATTTTTTTTTTTTAATTTTTAAAATTAATGAATACGATTTAAGTTGAAATTTATCAATTTTCGAAATCCACGTTCATAAACTTTACAAAGTAAAACATTTTAAACAGTTAATTTTAATTCAATGAAACGTTTACCATGGATTTATTTTATGTAATGTATATTTTATTGTACTTAAAAATACTTAAAAATTATATATATATATATATATATATATATATATATATATATATATCATAAATTGCAAAATAATAGATGAATTTATTTTTTAAAGCGAAACAAAAGGGTCATAAGATACAATAAATTCAATGTAATTTTTAGATTCAATTTAAGTTTAATTTTACATTTTACTTTGTAAAATTTATAAATATGCATTTTGAAAATGTATAAATTTCAAATTAAATCTCTGCATTAATTTTCAAAGTTAATATAAAACACATTTTGTTTAACCTTTTTTATGCCTTGCAAGAAACCTTTTCTAACTTAAAAACTTTGTTATTGATGTCTATCTTTAAAACAGAATTATAAGTTTACGAGCTGGACGCCCGGCGTTGCCCGGTCGTACAATAAGCTTAAATATGATATTTTAATTTATACAGTTTTCGTGTGTATGCATTATAGAACCAATCCTGCATTGAATATTATATATTACGAGGAATAATTTACCCGGTGTACTAATTCCTAAAAACAATTTAAAAAATATTAATGATAATGTCGTTCATAAAATTCCGTCTGTGTTTGTTTACAATAAAATGTCAGCTGATATTTGGGCTTAACGATCTTAAATTTAGCCTTTCTTCTCTTATAGATAAAAAGAAGAATTTTTATAGGGAAATATTTTACATTATACTTGGCCGGTGTAACGTAAAATAATTTATATGTAGTTTTTTTATCTGTAAGATAAGAGCGACTATTACTGAGATAAGATTTTTTCAATTTTCGATACTTATCAGATAAATTTCTGTACAAAACATATCTAAAACACTGCCAGACATATAACTTACTTTTGTGAAATTCGCAAAAGATAGACCTAGGCGTTTCGGAAAATATGAGGGAGGAACTCACGCACACACGCGCACACACACACATACACACAAAGTGACTTTTATATAATAGTAGAGACGAGGAATTTAAATTTTATGGACATCCAGTGCAAACGCATATCTGTAAATATTATTGTATACTCTTTTCACCAAGGTGAAAAATATTTATCTACGTACACTAGTGAATTTTATTTCAACATACAAATTTTATTGATCTACGAAAATGCTTGCAAAAGTAATGCCTTCTATCTTAAACTCAAAAACTAAAACGTTGAAGAGCTACGAAGAACGGGAGTAATACACCTAAAAAACCCAACTTTTGGGTCCGAGAATTTACACCATCACTCTCAATGAATTGTTGGCAGCCTCTTTCGATGTCTCGGTCGTAAAATTTTGGAGCGCGCATTGTCACTTACATCTCTGTAGCCACCCTGAAATCGAAGAACTCATCTCCTTACTTTGCTTGCATCAACTGCATCGGTTTCGTACACTTTCATCAGATGCCGGTGAATGTTGATCGGTTAAATTTTTTTCTGCATGGATGAATACAATGACCCTGTTCTGCTTCTGACGCAAGTCCATGACAAGCGATGCTTTCTTATAGTCACACACCGTCAATATCTGCAACAGAGAGATGGAACTTTCAGGTCATGAATGCATAATTCCAGTCATCGTAATAATTTGCAATTCCCACTGATCTATTCGGGCGGAATAAAAAAGGCGACATATCTTTGGGAACATCCCTCATAACAACTGTGTTTAAGCCTTTATCTGGCATCACCAATAAGTAGGAAGAATATTCTTGTTTTACCGGTCGCATAATTCGAGCCTCAGATTCAACTTTTTCTATCCAGTCGAATTCTACTACGCGTCCACTTAACAGCCATGAAGAAAGGTGAGAATTATACCTTTTTATATCTATACACGCGTATATATTTTAGTAGTCATTATCGTAGTCAACGCTCGAGACGAAAAGAACACTGCAGTACGCATTTAACTGACAGCCTATTCTTAAGTCTCTTAAAGCACCATCATGTGTTCAAAGGGGCTACAAACAATACGTTCGTAGCATAAAATTACAATTGTATTTACAACAGTTTTATTCGTCAAGTAGATAAAGTCTTGTGGACACCGATGGTTTTTCATTTCTTCTGAAAATCAGAAAATGAAATCTTCTAGTTTTCTACAGTCACATACACGCACCACTTCTGTAATGTCAGTTTTGAAAGAAACATTCTTTAAAACGTGACGTCAAGAGAAATATCTTGGTTCTGTTGCATGAAAATCGGATAGTCATGTAAAGAATTTGCCGCCGCCGCCGTCGCCATTTTTCCTTTGTTTGGCACAAAATCAAATACCCTGCGAGATTATCGATTATACCATGACAATATTTGGGTTGGGTGAAATAAGTCATCGTTTACTCCGATAAATTTACTAAATGCCCCCCCACCCCAAAAAAAATACACAAATGCGTCGAGACCACTTAACCTGAAGCCTTAAATTCAAGACATATTTAGAATGACAGATTTTAATGGATTTTCATCAAAATTTGAATTGGGATTCAAGACAGAAGATTTAGTAGGCTTATATATAGGTAGTCATTCAGTATATATATATATATATATATATATATATATATATATATATATATATATATATATATATATATATATATATACTAGCATGTGTGCCCGGCGTTGCCTGGGTATTTGGAGGTGTATGCTGAGCAAAAAAAAAAAGGTAAAATTTTAACTTTGACCTCTATTATACACAGACAGACTGACAGACATACACGTCCACTTTTATAGATATATAGATATGAGAGAGAGAGAGAGAGAGTCACAGGAAACGGATATTTTAGATGCTTTGTTTTGTTAAAAACACCCGTTTTCCATTACTCACCCTATATATATATACATATATATATATATATATATATATATATATATATATATATATATAGTAATTTATAAAATATATATGGCGATTAAGCTACACTGAATATTCTGCGTTTCATCCAACTATAGGATTCGTCAGGCTTATGCGCGAATTCTGTCGTTGCTTCTTGTTTTTATACATGGTGGGGATTACTAGTTGGCCAATCAGCTTTCTAGTATCCACCGCGCCCCTTCCTACCAGCCAATGGGCATGCATTTTATCAAACAAAGGATCTGTTTTAGAGCTAGGTAAGTGGTTTTAGGTGGCCGTTCTACTTCTTTTTTTTAAAATTTTTTTTATATACATATAAATATACCTATGTGTACACAATAATGCACATATATATATACATACACATATATATATATATATATATATATATATATATATATATATATATACCCATACACATATATATATATTTGCCCAGTCCAAAACAAATGTCTAACAAAAAGCGTAGTCTATCAAGCAACAATATTTGCAAAAGAAAACCCGAATAACAAAAAATATTACATAGGCATGACTTCCTTAGATTTCAAAACCCGATACTATGACCACAAAAGCACATTCAAAAATAAAAAACACCGTATAAAAACAACACTAGCGAATGAATACTGGGAACTCAAAGAAAGCGGACATTCGCCGGTAGTCGAATGGAAAATAATAAGACAAGCTACCACATGCAGACATTTAGACGACCCATGTAAATTATGCCTCCATGAAAAATTTTCTATCCTGTACTTTAAAGAACCTCAAAATCTATTAAACTGTAGGCGGGAAATAGCAAACAACTGTGTTCACAAAATAAAACTTACTCTAGGATAGCGATACAAAATAGCTTTAAAACTAACAATAACAATAGAAAACAAACAAATAAATAAATTAAATAAACATGAATATACATAAACGATCACACGCATATGTGTGTGTATATATATATATATATATATATGTGTGTGTATGTATATATATATGTGCATTATTGTGTACACATAGGTATATTTATATGTATATAAAAAAAGAAAAAAAAAGAAGTAGAACGGCCACCTAAAACCACTAACCTAGCTCTAAAACAGATCCTTTGTTTGATAAAATGCATGCCCATTGGCTGGTAGGAAGGGGCGCGGTGGATACTAGAAAGCTGAGTGGCCAACTAGTAATCCCCACCATGTATAAAAACAAGAAGCAACGACAGAATTCGCGCATAAGCCTGACGAATCCTATAGTTGGATGAAACGCAGAATATTCAGTGTAGCTTAATCGCCATATATATTTTATAAATTACTAACTAGCTCTACATACGTATTGAGCACTTTTGAAGTAAATACTTAAAGTTTACGCATAAATCTATACTTTCGTATAGTAAATTTATGTGAATAAATGAAATAGTTATATATATATGTATATATATATAAATACATGTATATATATATTTATATATGTGTGTGTGTGTGCGTGTGTGTGTGTGTGTGTATCGATTTAAACTATTCAAATGTATTGAACTAAAAAAATCAAAATTTTTTGCAAAAGTTTAAATACATATATAGAGTTTATTATATAAGTATATAAGTAAAATTATAAATCCGTCAGAAAAAAACCCTATGCGAATTAATCTACGTTTCATCTATTTTAATCGTTCCGTCAGGGATTGATTAACATCTTTGAAACGTAGATTAATTAGTGATGGACGCAATAGCAAAGACGTCACGTTTTTTTTTCACGTTCTTTTCCTCCTTCATGGTACGGGTTCGAGCCTGCCTGCCTACTACCACATTTTCTTTTTTTTTTTTTGCTTAACACACACCTCCAAACACACGGGCAAAGCCGGACACCAAAGCTAGTTATTTCCTTAAAGAAAAGTCAATTTAATGTTCTTACAATTCAGTCAAAGATTAAAAACATTTTAATATCGGTTGAAAATTAGCTTCATTTTTTATGGCCACTTATTTCTAGTAGACGATGATGGAGAAAACATTTCTCAGTTTGTAATATTTCTTATATTAATATAAAATTAGGTAGCAATGAGAGATGATATGCTCACTTCTCGTTACTTATAACGTAGTAATAAAGAGAAGCAATTTATAATGGTAATTTACATAGAAAAAAGTAATTAAATCGCCTTACATTTATTATCCGTTCTATCTCCGATATTGTTTGGTGAAATTGATTTTGGGACTTAATAGTACAGAAAATTAAAAAGTACAAGCCGAAAATGTCTTCATTTCGCCCCCTCCTCCCAATACAATTCATCATTTTTCATACCGGTCTCTTTTTATTATCAGTAATTTTCTATAGTATGTGGAAGGACTAATGCGCTGAATAAAAGACGCCAAACATGCTTACATATCTACCCCATAAAAGCTATATATATATATATATATATATATATATATATATATATATATATATATATATATATATTCAGAATGTGAGACATTATATATAATTATTTCCACAGCCCAAAGAACGCCGCCACCAAAATAAGGACGAAACTCGAGTCTTAGACTTCCGGTTCCTTGGCTGGCATGGCTCTTATGGGCTGCGGCGTTCTTTGGGCTGTGGAAATAATTATATATAATCTCTCACATTCTGAAAATTCTATAAGAAAAATGGCTCGTTTGGTTAGCTCTGCTGGATGGCGTTGTCCTTTAGAGTAAAAACCCCGACTTGTGAGACATCGGCTTGGGGTTCAGCTGGTTGGATGACCACGTCACTTGTCGAGATGAAGCAGGTCCATTCCACAGCTTGGTTTCGTCGCAGTTTGCTTGATCTGTATTAGTTAATAGAATTTCTTGTGTGCGGTGCGTTTGCTCAGTTGGTAGAGTGCTTGCCTCGCATGCAGAAGGCTCGGGTTTCGGATGCGGATATGTCTGACTGATGAGCCCAAAATAAGGGCGAAACTCGAGTCTTAGACATCCGGTTTGTTGGCTGACATGGCTCTTGTGGGCGTTCTTCGGGTTGTGAATATATATATATATATATATATATATATATATATATTAGGTTTTTCTATAAAAGTCTGAGGATGCTACAGACGGCCATAAAACTGCCAAGTAGCTGAAACAATAATGAAACTTAAAAGAAACATATGGTAATAAAAAATAAAACGCATATCTGCTCTACAACGGTATTGCGCACTTTCTTCAATTTTTATTAATTACCATTTATATATATATGTATATATATATATATATATATATATATATATATATATATAGTGGAAATGGTAATTAATAAAAATTGAAGAAAGTGCTCAATACCGTTGTAGAGCAGATATGCGTTTTATTATATATATATATATATATATATATATATATATATATATATATATATATATATATATATATATATATTATTCTTGGAAGTTTCTTTAAAACATTTAAAACCATCAAAAAATCCTTCGATGGAATTTTGTCAGTAAACCAATAATTCTCTCGTATTGGTAAACAGTTTTACTTACATGAACAAGCAATAGTACCAATGTTCTCAAAGGGATCATAAGTAGTTTACCATGAAACAATGTTTTAGGGATTTAAAAACAATACAGCACATTAAATCATGGCTCCCCAGCAATGTTGAGTAAACACCACCACCACCCTTAAAAGACATGAACAAACATATTTTTGATACTAAAAATCTACTTTTTTTTCCTCCAGATAAATTTCGGCTAACCGATTCATGTCATTTAGAAAAGTAATTCTTACCTGTGTCATCCGTGCCTTTCTCCACAAGTTAATTTGTCTATTTACAAACTACTGTTTTTATACAGTGTTTGTCTGAATACATTCTATTTAACACCCACTTCTTTGTTGTTAGTATTATTTTTAATATATTTACAGTCTTATTTACTCGTACCATCATATATTTATTAGTAAATAAAAATATATACGACAATATAAAAATATGTATAAAATTAGAATATTATTCTAATTTTATAAATAATATTATGAATTTTATAAACAATTAATTTAATTTTACATAATCCCATATGTACTCTTCTGATTTATATATAGTTTTTAGATACACTATACTGTACTCATGTGGTTCTGGATATGCTTTATTAACCTACTTCGTTAATTTGATATGTATTAATGGCATCATGATACCGATAAATGCATTATGCACCACATTTAATCATTCTTAATACTGGAAATATAAAATCTACCAAGTTTAGAGTAACACGATCTATTCTTAAAACTCATACATAAGTGTACCGTAACACACACACATGCATACACACATATATATATATCTATAATTACACACACAAACACACACACACACACACACACACACACACATATATATATATATATGTGTGTGTGTGTGTGTGTGTGTGTGACAGCGGCTTTAAGAAACTCGTTTCTTGATGTTGAACACTTTCAGTTGAAATGAAGTCGGTCAATTTAGATCTTATGTATAGATCATCGTATAACGATTAGATCACTGTCTGACTGACGCAAAGAACATTTAAATTTAAAATGTTTAAATGCAACGTTATTTCACGCGGTTAATGGTAGCCGAATGGATACGGTCTTTGCTAATTGAGCAAGAGATGGCTCGTGTTGCCGAGTTCGAATCGGTTGACCGGTGCTATCGTGACACCCTGACCTGAAGATTCCCGAAATTATGAAACACGAGTGTCTGTAGGTATTTAAATTATTATAGCAAAAAATAATTATATATATATATATATATATATATATATAATGAAATGTAAGACTAAACTAATAGAGTAAGTTCAGTGATGTGATAAATGTATAGAAATAGGGGTTATAGACGCTTTTACACCTGGGCATTTCCATGCTTAATACTTCTCATGTGAAGGCAAGGAAGTTAAGTTGCAGATATAGGAGAACACGACGTTTACCTTAAGTTACATTAAAATGGATATAATGTTTTTCCTAATTTAATTGTAAAATTAATCTATGTAAACCTATATTTACTTTATCTTGTATTAAATTTTATTTTATATTATGCTCCACCAAACGTGTTGAGTTTGTTATATCCTGATAAGTGTCCATAGGAAGAATCTATATATATATTGTTTAATTATATGCATATATATATATATATATATATATATATATATATATATATATATATATATATATATATATGAAGGTCACCACTTATCAAGGCCCAGAAGCCTCTCGGAGATAAGGTTATTTTGAGTACAGTAATCAATGGGATAGTGCTGCAGTATTCATTAGTATTTGAGATTTGACCAGGAATTTGTTTATGTTGGACTTGAAGACATCTATGTTGAAGTCAGGAGGGAAACAGTCAAGCGTAGAGTTCCACAGATGTGCAGTTCTAAGAAAGAAACTTTGTTCATGGAATCTACGTTTTGATTTAGGCATAGATAAAGAGTGGGGAAAATTTTTGACAGTGGTTTCAGCTAGACGGGTGTTTATCGTGAAAGATTGGCGAGGGGGGACCAGAGATTGGAGCTCAGACGAGCACCTGCCATAGAAATAACGATAAAACAAGGATAGGCTCGTAACGTCTCTTCTGTGGGAGAGAGGTTGTAGGGAAGAGAAAAGGGCATCCCCCACTAAACAGCAAAATCTAATCTGTACTCGGCCAAGGCAAGTCAGGCCGTTTTTAGCAGCTCCTGTCCAGATGTGGCAGTAGTATTCCATCCTTGGACGTACTTGGCTTTTATAGAGACATAAATATATACATAATTCCATTAAAAATTGTTTCTATTTTGATTATCCATCAGTACTTTCAGTTCATGAAGATACGAGAAACTCAACTCCCAGGTTTAATGATGAAGGATTTAGTCAGTTCATTAGCCGATGTAGTGATGGAACAACTGAGAATAGTAGTTCTCTATCCGAGAATTACAAAAAGTTCTAGCTAAAATGGGGCCATATGATTAGAAAAAAATTTACAAAAGACGCTTGAAAATCTATACAAAATAATGATTTGAATAAAAATTAAAAAAATAATATTAAAAAGTCTTACTATAATAAAATATTTCAAAATCTTTAATGTATAATACAAAAAATAATTAAACAAATATTTTCTGCTCTTGGTCATAATAAAAACATAACGAAACGCTGTACAAAGATAAACATTTTTTTTTTTGCTTACGTTTGCTCAAATACTACTGCTATTGTTAAATCCTAAAGAAATACTCAATAATAATTGGATATGAATAAATCGTGTTTGTAAAATGTACAGGATGCAAGTACATTGAAATTTAAACAAAAGCAATAATAAAAAATTACTAACTTGATTGATTTGAATTCAAATTTGTAAGAAGTATACATGATATAGGGTGTAGTAGTTTTATATCTTGATATTAATCTTCGTTTCATAATGTGATATAAGATAGTGAAGTAAAAGTTTCCTACTTCGTTTTACTCAATAAGTTAAAGAACCACAATGACGGGAGTAGTACCAGAAAAACGAGCCATCTTTTGTGTTCTCGGGTATATATTTCTACATTAGTCACCACAATTCTCAATGCACTTTTCTTTCAAGCAATGGACGATAGCTATGCAGTGGAGTTCGAAGTGCGCTTTTTCATGCGAGGATCAGTCCAAAAATAAATTCTCTTATTTTTTTACTGAAAAAGTTGAAGCGTTATAAAGAGTAATATCATTAAAATAAAGCAGCATATACGTAGCTTTATGTTCGTCATTTCATAGGAACCTCAAGTTTGTTATCAGATTCCCACCTTGGGCTTCATAAGAGCAAATAATGATTGCTTTGATAACCAAAAAGCAAAAGAAAAATACTAATACCAATAATGACAGTCACTTTGAACGGATGTGTCTCATATTCAATAATTATGTTGGTTCTTTCTAAATTTAATGGAATGTTTAAGCGAGAAAACGATAATGTAAAATCTTTTTTTTGCCAAATGTTTTTGTTCACCTAACACAAACATGAAACAGACTGCATTAAAAGCATACTTAGCGATGGCTATGCTCGAGGAAATGAGCGAATAATAAGCTAAGTGTTACGTTTTGGAAGAGGCATTATTACTAAACTATAATATTCCCATTTCTTTTATGAGCAAGATAACAATAAGAATGAGTCAATGCTTCTTTTCTTACAATCAACTTCTTACAAAGAAACGAAACGTTTTTAAATTAAGTGCTTGGATGATTCTAATCTTTTACATAGATAAACACATCAAACACATTTATTGAGTACATTGCTGTAATAAATATAGCAATTCTTTCCTTCTTTTTCTCGCTGATCTCTTTATATCTATATATAATTTAGAGGATATGAAATTAACAAAGCGTGGTAGTCTGATGTTTTATGCCCTGTGAAAAGGTACAGAGCTTGTTTCATACTTTCTAAACTCTATGCTCCGTGTCTGAAGAAAACGTTATATAATACTGCAAGTCACTATGCACCCTAGACTCTTTTCAAACTCAAATCTACATAAAATGTATTACCAATCTTGAACACTGTTTACTATAAAATTAGCGAATAATACACCTACATAAATTATATTTCGTGAAATCTAAACCAATGCATATCGTAAAAATCAAACCCGGTGATAATATGTATGCTGGTTATCATTATAATTTTAACAGTGGCAATTTTAATTTATTAAAAACACTTTTTTATCAAAAATCTAATGAAATTTTTTTTTCTTTTTTCATTCGTATCTGATTTTCTGTAAACTCGGTACGAAAAAAAATCTCGTTTGAAACGTTTGAATTTTCCTTTTTGTTCGTTGCTTAAACAACGTTTCAAATACAATAGCAAACCAAAAACTGCTAAGCATATGGATAATCAATTGCTTTAAGAGTGATAGTGGATATTCGCATTCCACTTTTTAAAATCCACACTAATGCATATTTTATAACTTTAGAAAATAACAGTAAATATATTGAAGACGACTAATGACAACAAATTAATCAACAAAGTAACATCTATTTACATCTGTAAAAAAAGAAAAAAACAAAAAAAAACAAAAAAAAAAATTAATTAACAGAGTAACATCTATTTACATTTGTAAAAAAACAAAACAAATTAATTAACAAAGTAACATCTATTTACATCTGTAAAATAAATTAACAAAATAACATCTATTTACATCTGTAAAAAACAAAAAAACAAATTAATTAATAAAGTAACATCTATTTACATCTGTAAAAACAAAAAAAAAAACAAATTAATTAACAAAGTAACATCTATTTACATCTGTAAAAAAAGAAAAAAACAAAAAAAAACAAAAAAAAAACAAATTAATTAACAGAGTAACATCTATTTACATTTGTAAAAAAACAAAACAAATTAATTAACAAAGTAACATCTATTTACATCTGTAAAATAAATTAACAAAATAACATCTATTTACATTTGTAAAAACAAAAAATAACAAATTAATTAACCAAGTAACATCTATTTACATCTGTAAAAAAATAAATTAACAAAATAACATCTATTTACATCTGTAAAAAACAAAACAAATTAATTAACAAAGTAACATCTATTTACATCTGTAAAAAACAAAAACACAAATTAATTAACAAAGTAACATCTATTTACATCTGTAAAAACAAAAAAAAACAAATTAATTAACAAAGTAACATCTATTTACATCTGTAAAAAAGAAAAAAAACAAAAAAACAAAAAAAAAACAAATTAATTAACAGAGTAACATCTATTTACATTTGTAAAAAAACAAAACAAATTAATTAACAAAGTAACATCTATTTACATCTGTAAAATAAATTAACAAAATAACATCTATTTACATTTGTAAAAACAAAAAAAACAAATTAATTAACAAAGTAACATCTATTTACATCTGTAAAAAAATAAATTAACAAAATAACATCTATTTACATCTGTAAAAAACAAAACAAATTAATTAACAAGGTAACATCTATTTACATCTGTAAAAAACAAAAACAAACAAACAAATTAATTAACAAAGTAACATCTACTTACATCTGTAAAAAAATTAACAAAGTAACATCTATTTACATCTGTAAAAAATTAATTAACAAAATAACATCTATTTACATCTGTAAAAAAACAAAAAAACACAAATTAATTAACAAAGTAACATCTATTTACATCTGTAAAAAACAAAAACACAAATTAATTAACAAAGTAACATCTATTTACATCTGTAAAAACAAAAAAAACAAATTAATTAACAAAGTAACATCTATTTACATCTGTAAAAAAGAAAAAAAACAAAAAAACAAAAAAAAACAAATTAATTAACAGAGTAACATCTATTTACATTTGTAAAAAAACAAAACAAATTAATTAACAAAGTAACATCTATTTACATCTGTAAAATAAATTAACAAAATAACATCTATTTACATCTGTAAAAACAAAAAAAACAAATTAATTAACAAAGTAACATCTATTTACATCTGTAAAAAAATAAATTAACACAATAACATCTATTTACATCTGTAAAAAACAAAACAAATTAATTAACAAAGTAACATCTATTTACATCTGTAAAAAACAAAAACAAACAAATTAATTAACAAAGTAACATCTACTTACATCTGTAAAAAAATTAACAAAGTAACATCTATTTACATCTGTAAAAAATTAATTAACAAAATAACATCTATTTACATCTGTAAAAAAACAAAAAAACACAAATTAATTAACAAAGTAACATCTATGAGCCTTTTTACACACAGAAAGACACGTCTGTTTAGTTTACATTTTTACACGAAAGAAGAAGGACACGTCGCATATGCGCCCTTATAAATATACATGTCCCCAACTTTCGAACATGTAGGTACTATTTACAAAATTTTACAACCTGTTTCAGTAAATATGCTAGTTTTCCCCAGATTTAGCAGCTCTCGACACACTTAATAAGTTTTAATATGATTTGGGATGATATTTTTCTGCCACGTCCAGTTTTCGGAAATTAATTAATTTATTCCTATCATGACACATGTGACAGTTAGCACCAGAGCCCAAAATTCAGTCTGTAATTTTATGCATTATGTGAGAGAAGTCCGACAACGTTTTAATTATCCTGCATTTTTTTTCTTTTAGCGTAGAACGCTTTTTTCTTCAGACGACTCCGTTTGAAATTCTCTTCAGTATCTTCATCAAGCAGTCCACAATCACGCTTAATGTGTCCGGTTTTTCCACCTGGATTCCTTTATGCTGACGTTGTGTTTTGATGTCATGGCTTTCAATTCTGCATTATTATCTTCCCTTTCTTTAATTTTGGAGTCTTCACTTAATAGTCACTCAGTTTTTAAGATCCACTTAATAACCTCTTGATTATCTTCGAATGTTGTCACCAACATGTTGTAGAAATCTGGAAGTGTAGCTAGGAGATGCATAACTGTCCTCTTCGTGCATTAAGACAGCAATGACTTAATTACTCATCAGATATCTCAACCCTCGTTTTGATGTGTTCCTTAACAGAGTCACCTTCTTTTAGTTCAAGTGAATAACATTTTATCTTTAATGTTAATTTGTTAGCCAACGTTTTTTTTATAAATTGATCAACCAATTTCTTCCAAACGATCATGGAGTCAGTTGGATCTCCGAATAAATGTAACAGTGACGTTTTCACTGAAAGAACAATTGTAGCTAACGCACGGTCTCTCTTTAACAAGCTGTGTGCTTGCACATCAAGGCTCTGTTATTGAACAGATTCCGTTCCATCAACAATTCCCCGGGAACCATCTTTAAATGAAGCCATCTTTACTTAAATTCGCCATGTCGAGTAGTTCATTCCATCAAGTCGTGTCACAAAAACTATAGGCTTTGTACCCTTGATTATTATTTTTATAAACAGCAACAACGTTTTTAACAAAACCGAAAATTTCAGATGGTCAAATCAATGTTCCAACGTGTTAAAATTCCGTTTTTTTTTTCTTTATCGTCAACATGTCGTTTCTGGGCGCATGAATTTATTGGGTTAATGAATAACCTTTGTTAAGTTATTTTTTTTTCTTTCATTCGTATCTGATTTTCTATAAATCCATTATGGAAAAATATCCTTTGAAATATTTTAATTTTCCTTTTTCTTCGTTGCTTAAACAACATTTCAAAGACAATAATAAGCCAACTATTGCTAAGCATATTGATAATACATTAGAATGATAGTAGATATTGGCATTCCATGCATCCGTTCAGTCTCGAAAGACAAAGAATACACCCTGTAAGGGCCGCTGCGCGTGAATTAACATCGCTTGAGTCCAGTGGTAAGGAGAAGTCCAAGACGACTGGAAACAATGCCGAAATAAGCGGAGAGCACATACAGCACCTGGAAGTCCCAAATGGTAACCCATTTAGTACTAACCAGGTTCAACGTTGCTTAACTTCGGCGATTCAACGGAAACTGGTGTGTCATCGCGATTATGCCGTATATATTGACATTATACTTTTTAAAAGCCATACTAATGCATATTTTATAACTTTAGAAAATACCAGTTTATATCATCCCTCATAAATTAGATAAGAGGGTAGACTAGATTATCTTGTTGGGTTAATTAATAACCTTTGTTCAATTAATTATGAAGCAAATAAAGTAAACGTATCTTTTGTTTCTTAAATGACTTTATAGTAGAATATATACTGACGATGACAAAAGAAAACAAATTAATTAACAACGTAACATCTTTTAGCCTTTTACACATAGGGAGACGCAGAAAGGCACGCCTGTTTAATTTACATGTTTACAGAAAAAAGGAAGGACACTTGCATATGCGTACTTATAAATATACAGCCAAAGAGGAGACAAATCCGTGTTACCCAATCCCCAAAACACACGCCATCTCTGTACAGACAAAGGGGGGAAAACCAAAGTTGCTTATATCACTGATAAATACAGGTCAAATAGAGACAACTCTTCACTATTTTAAAACCAAACAATATACATAAATTTCCAATATATATAACTTTGGTTCTGCAAAAAAGTGTAGAGGAAACATTCGGAAATAACACCGATCTTCCATGTCTCTAATCATTTCGTTATTGTTTCTAGTCGTGCGTGTTGTTTTTGTTTATATATATATATATATATATATATATATATATATATATATATATATATATATATATATATATATATATGTATATATATATATAGTCGAATTTCTCCTAAATCAAGGGGACCACAACCTTGGGCTAACATCTGAACTCTATATGAGATACATAGATATTCGAATGCTCCATTTAAGTACTTTATTTCTCAAACACTGAGTTTGTAAAGAAATCGAGAACATAATTTTCCTCTCCCCAATTAACCATTTTCATATCTTTTATTTTGATCTCTTGGTCTTGAAGTTCTCAGAAGTCACGGGGCCCACAACTTGGGGCTAACACTTGAACTCTATATGAAATACATAGATATTCGACTGTTCTATTAAAGTTGTTTATCTCTCAAACACTAATTAGTTAGTAAAGAAATTAAGAACATAATTTTCCTCTCCCTAATTAACCATTTTCATACGTTGTAGTATATCTTTCATTTTGGTCTCTTAGTCTTACTGGATTCCAGGACAAGAATTTATCTAGTCTGGTGGTGTATCCAGCTTCGTGCTATTACTTGATGTAACATCACTTGGAGAAGGTGCACCATTCCTGTAAAAGCTAATTAGGGTTAGCGAAAGTGAGGAGATCTTATTTGGGTGACGAATACAAAATGTGCTTTTGAATATTTGGTGAGGGTTTACTTCTATGGAAAAAAGTATCCTCATGCCAGGTTGTTCTGACAAACTCCTGTACAGAGAGACCGTAGACATTCGAGGACAGTGTCTAGTAGGCATTCAAATATGTTTGTATGTGTTTAGTTTTAGCAATATTATATATATACACACATACATATACATGTATATATATACATTTTATTTGTTTTACATTAACATTTACATTTCGCTACATATTCATAAGCATGTTTCTGTCAGCCAGTTACAAACAACTAGAAGTGTTAACAATTCATTGGTTGCTTCACCTCTAGAAAATCTAAACCCCAACTATAAATACGTATATATATATATATATATATATATATATATATATATATATATATATATATGTATAGGCAGAGGGCAACACAAGTAACGTCCTTACTTTCGAATATTCTTTATTTTTTCGCGTATGAATGTATTGCCACATGTTTATAAATTAAAAAATGATTACTGATGACACACCTTTTATATACACAAAGGTCAAATATTTTTCAAGTTAAAACCTAAATTTAAACGACAAAAAATTCATTACTTTTAAATTCATTTCAATTTTCCCGTTTTTTTTTTTAAATTGCCATCTATTTCCTTCGTGAGATTTTTGTTCTATCTTGCAAAGTTTCTGTTCTCGATTATTCGACGGTTTCCTTCATTTTCAAGAACAAAGATCGATATCAAATATTCCTGCGCATCCCTCTGAGATACATAATCGATCAGTTGGCCAATCTGTCACACTTCAGGTAGAATAGAACGGTTCTGAATACAAAAAGCGATAAATACAAATTGTTTTTTTATTGATAAATTAAATAATAAAAGGACAAAAATATTAATTCTTCACTTTAGCTTAAAATCCAAAAGAAATTATGTCGCTATCATATAATTTTAGGGTGTAGTCGGGAAGTGAAATGCAATATAGCAAGAGCTTTGTGATTTTTAAAATGTTCTTCGCATTTTGCATATGAACTCTTTAAATGTTCATGGCTAAACACACAGACTGAATAGACGTATCTTATTGGCGATACGCCCAAGCATCCGTGTGCGTAGATCTTAAGAATTATTTCGTTCCAGTTTTTTTTGTTCCCAGTGGCAAACATCGCATTACTATTTGATTTCGTTTCGCCTTCAAAACTCTTCAGTTTTTCAAATGTAACAAAAGATGTGAAAAAACGGATTTTTTTTAAAAGGGGCGCTTCAATTGAACGAAAGCCATCCAAAGCAAAAGCAAACAAGATTCATTCGATTAAATGATTGTGACTCGTCCGTTTATTGAAGAGCTTTCATTCAAATTGGGCGCTTCACTTGTGTCGTCAAGAAAGGGCGCCATTTTTCCCCCTCAAGTCGTGGATCTTTGAAGAAGGCTGAGAGCGCATACACGTTCGTCTTAACGCAAACAAAATCGCTAAAAGAAAATTCATTTTTTTCTTTGTTTTCAAATAATATTCTGCTCGATAGAATTAAGCCTTTATTTGTTTCCCCACTTAAAATTGTGTTAACAGAAGAAAAAGTAAGGAAAAAACCTTTATATTTTGAGAATAAATAGAAACAGGAAGAACACAATAAAAAGAAAAAATGGCTGTGTTTTTTAAATTTTAATTATGGTTTTTAACAACTGTTGAATGGAAGTATTTGGACGCTTGTGTTTTAAAATACATGAAATCGCTTGGCTCTACAGCTTATTTGTGATCTTTGTCTATTTTCCCATCTTTTATTTATCTATTTATTATTTTTTATTTTATTTTCTTTTTTAATTTCTGTGTTATTTTTTATTCCTTTTGTATCAAGTTTTCTTTCATTAGATTGTTATTATTTCATTATTTCTCTACTTAATTATATATATATATATATATATATATATATATATATAATTATTTCTACAGCCAAACAACATCGCAGCTCACACAAGCCATGACAGCCAGCTAACCAGAAATCCAAGACTCGAGTTTCGCCCTCATTTGAGCTCATCAGTTAAACATATCCGAACTAGGGATTTGAAATCCGAGCTTCTTTCATGCGAGGCGACTACTCTGTCCCATGAAAAAACGCGTCACATACCAGAAAGTCTATTAACTAACACAGATCAGGTAAACCGCGCAGAAATCCGAGTATGGAATGAGTCTATAACGTCTCGAACAAGGGATATGGTCATCGCTATCAACTATAACCCAAGCCGATGTCTCACAAGTAGGAATTTTATACTCGCTAGGACGATGCCGTCCAACATTCTAAACTAGCGGGCAATTAGTAATAGAATTTTCAGAATGTGAGAGATTATATAATTATTCCCACAGACAAACAACTTCGCAACTGACAAGAGCCATGACACCCAACAAACCCAAAGTCTAAGACTCGAGTTTCACCCTCGTTTAGGCTATTAATTAGACATATCTGAACTAGAGATTCGAAACCCGAGTCTCTTGCAGGCCAGGCGAGTACTCGTATTTCGCCGCAGTTTGCTTGATCTGTCTTAATTAATAGACTTTCTTGTGTGTAACGCGTTTGCTCATGTGGCAGAGTATTTGGTTCGCATGCAAGAGTATTCTTTTTATAATTTTAATAGTTCCTTTTGTTATTTTTAATTATTTTTCTTCGTTTTGTATTTTAGTATCTATTATATCTCTCGTTTTCAATTATTTTTTTTTACACAGTGATCACACTTATCAAGGCCCGGAAGCCACTCACGGATAAGGGTTATTGCAAGTACATTACGTTAGTGTGGAGATTTGATGAAGTGTTTACTTAAGGGGGCGGTTCATTAGGAATTTGTTAACATTGGACTTGAAGACATACAAGTTGTAGTCCGGAGGGAAGCAGGCAGACGGAACAGAGTTCCACAGGCGTGCAGTTCTAAGAAAGAAGCTTTCTACATGGAATCCGCGTTTTGATTTAGGCACAGATATAGAGTGGGGGAAATTTTTGACAGTAGATTCAGCTAGACGGGTGTTTCCCGTGAAAGATTAGCGAGGGGGGACCAGAGATTGGAGTTCAGACAAGCACCTGCCATGGAAATAACGATAAAACAAGGATAGGCTCGCAACGAGGTTGCAGGGTAGAGAAAAGGGCAACCCCCACTAAGCCACGAAGTCTATTTTGTACTCTGTCAAGGCAGGATAGGCTGTTTTTAGCCGCTCCTGCGCAGGTATGGCAACAGTATTCCATCATTGGACGTACTTGGCTTTTATATAGATAGAGAATTGCATCAGTAGTGAGATATTTTCTGGAGCGGTAGAAGGATCTCACCATCTTTCCAGCGACCTTGGCAACAGACTTGATGTACGTGTTCCATTTCAGATCAGGAGTAAAGGTCAAACCCAGAAGCTTGTCAAAACACGGAGCCTCACCCAGAGGAGAGCCATCCATCACAATTGATGCCAGATGGGGATCAGAACGTTGATGATATAAGGATAGAAGTTTGGTTTTGGATGCATTAAAGGTAACCAGCTACATCTTCCCCCACTGAACCACGCGCTCGAGATCAGAGGAGAGAGAATCAGAGAGAACTTTGTCATTTACAGCCTTTGATGTGTTGCTGTAGATGGTCGTGTCATCAGCATAGATATCAACGAATGATTTAAGTATGTGCTTAGGGAGGTCATTGATGTAGATCAGGAAGAGAGTTGGGCCCAGGATTAACCCCTGAGGGACTCCAGCATTTATATTATCTCTAACTTTTCCTTTTCTTGCTTTATCTATTTAATTCTATTATACTTTTTTTCTGTTATTTTTATCGTGGTATTCCTTTTTGCTTTCTTAAGTTTTTCCCTCAAGTATTTCAATGTCTGTTTTCCTTTATTTCTATTCCTTTGTCTTTTATAATTACTTCCTCAGCTTCGAAATGTTTCTTTTCTTCTCGAATTACTTCTTAGTTTTATTTCTAACGTCACGTTACTTGTATCATAAAATTTTCACATTTTGAATGCTATTCTCCGCAATTCTTTCACATGTATCTGGTCGAACTCGGGAATCTGTCGAAACTGAGAATACAACTGCGAATTACTCAAGTTTTATACCCGCTTATTGCTGACTAAACGAGAGTATGCTACCCTCGTTGATTATAAAATCGGATACATCGACAAAAACGCTGTGAGAATAAAACTCAATGTGAGAACAGTAGTCAAAATAAATAAAATAATGAGAAAAATATCAATCCTTATCTAAAAATTAAAAACCTTTCTTCCGTGTGATTTTTTTCTTTCTTTTCTACTTGTTTTTATTAATTCTCTTTTTTTATTTTTATTTTACACTTAATGGAGTATCTGATTGGCCTAATGTGTGCCATCAAGACAATCAGAAAGAAAGCATACTAAACTCAAATCTTATCAGATCGATTGTAACTTTGTCACTTGCGCAATAATAACATTTGCAAAAATACGTAACTATAATTTCCATTTAGTTTTATTTTAATGGATTCGACCGTTATCGACTGGAGTTTTTATTCCTGTTACTTGACGGTATTCGTTATCTGATCGTGTAGCGAATTCTGGAATCGTTGTACGGTTGCACTGCAAAAGAAGCGTAAATATCACTTTAATATAAGAAGACTTTTTTTAAATAAAGAATTGTACCTCAAAATTGAAACTAGCTCAAAGACAAACCGTTAGTAGGATTCCAAAACACAGTCAGAAGAGTGATGAGGGAGAACGAACTCTCGTTCTTCATCTACTTTATGAACCTATCGTGTGTTTGATTCGCTCCAAGTTATGAACTGATAAAAAATCTCAACTTCGTATCCTGAAGATATAATTCTTTCTTCTGTTCTCATGTTTGCTAATATAACATACTCTCTCCGGCTACGATCAGGTTAAAAAGAAATGAAAATATAACAAACTATTTAAAAGATAAATAGACACACAGATGACTCATAAGAATGACAAGAGAGAACCACGAAAAAACCTACACGTGGCTAACAAAAATTACTCTTGAATAGGGAAACAGGATTGCCACTAAATGTAGGACAGTGCGATTATAACTAATTACTACTAAAACAAAAAGATATACTACAGGAAAACAGTAAAAGTAGACTCTTTGGACAAAGAGATAAGATGATAAATATAACAATAAGTGAACGCAGAGATGACATGATGGATATCATAATAAGTGAACGCGGCAAATTAGCCACAAAAAAAAACAATTAAATAATAGACACGTAGGGGAATTTTGTAAACGATTGGATTTTGAACATGTAGACAAATGGCAAAAGTAAAAACGGAGATAATAATGGAAAAAAAATCAAAGAATCTTCTAAGGCATGCAAGTATACACAGATAAACTCATTCAAGCAAAGACGGGACTACCTAATAGAAAGAAAGGAATTGACAGATTATAGATTGTGCTTTCTCAGATGACAACAGGGTGAATATGTAATAGACCAAAAGCAAGCGAAGCAGATAAATTTAACATGCGAAAAACTGAAAGGAATATGGAACATAGAGAAAGTTAATATAATACTAATAATTGCAATAAATATTTTTTTTTAATTTTTATACTTCAGCCAGTTTATATACGTAAACTATTATAAATAATAGTAGCAAAATTATGGAAACGAATTCAACACTCCCTCTCAAAAATGGTGTCGTTTTTTGAAGGATAATCATAAACATACCGCACTCACCTTTGAAGCATTATAAAATGAGTCGGGGAATAGTAAACATAACCACAGAATTAATAATACACCGCAAAGAAGTTGATGATAGCTGAGAGGAACGCATCATGACAGCAGGTACTCCACTACCTCCCTTGAATTGAGCATTGAAAGGTTATAGTATATTTCAGACTTCAGGCAGATACAAAAAGAACTCTATTTTTATAGCAATAGTATAAGTTCGTTTTTGAACAGATAGCCATCACATTTCTTTTAGTAATAGATTAAGTATATATGTATGAACTTTCATATGTTACAATGGAACAGAAGATTTTCACAGTTATACATCGTAAAAATATCTGTTCTTCAAATAATAAGTGATTACTTGTTTTATCATTTTAAACTAGAAAATATACGAATGGACATTCAGTAAAAGGGGAACAGTCTACTTGATGATGTCTTCCGTGTTTGCAATCCAAATTGACAAGTGGTGTTTATAAAAAGCAGTCCCTCACCATTATTACTGCTTACATTTTAGTCGAATTAGGATAAAATATATTATTTATAATGTTTCCAAAGAAACTATATAAACAATATATTCAAACCAAAAAGATATTATTAAATATGATTTTATTGATCAGTTATAAAAACTAAATAAAATGACTAATTATATGAAGAAGTTTGATTTTCTTTTGTTGATAATAAAAAAAATTGACGAAATAAATGACCCTCCTAAAAATATGACCTCAAATATTATAGGTAACAGTATTTTGATAAAAATTGCTTGCATATTCCAGATATCAAAACCGGAAGACTTCATCAAACAGAATATTTCCTTTTACCGCCATTTATTTCTTTTTTCACTTTATATTTTTACTAGCAGGCCGCTGGCCGTTGCCCGGTCGTAAAATACGATTAAAAAAAAATTATATTTTAATTAATATAGAAACTGAGACATGTGAAAGCGAGTATTATGTCTTTTCTGGACTGTTCACTTGTTATAAGTAAAATAGAAAAAATACTCAAGTTGAGATCGGAAATAAAAACTAAAGGAAGTGAGTCAAGTACGATAACCATTAAACCAGCTTGATCCCACCTTCTAAAAGGGGTTTTCGAACTACTTATTCTAATCATAAATAATCTGTAATGTGAACTATTCACGCATGCGCATCTGCGAAACAGTTAGCAAAGAGATTAACATCTGATCAATTTTTCAATTTTTACCCTTTAGCAGCCGTTTTTCCGGATGAATAGAGATTAAAATATATTCCACGCGTCTGATTATTCTATATACCAAATTTCACGTCTGGGGATCAAAACCTCGTCGAGTATATAGTTTGAGAAATGCCCTCACACATACATACATATTTTCACTTATATAGATATATAGATTTGCGATTTATTTTTGGCTAGGAAACAGTAGATAAATTAAAATTTTACAACACCGTTCCGTATGTAAAATTTTAAAGAATGTGCCAGATAAAATTATTCCCCAATTATCGGTAAAATCGCACCTGACCGGAGCACCTGACTGATGAATGTTACAAGTACACAATTATTTAATATCCTTTGACTGATATCATAATTAAAATTATAGAAAGCGAAGAGAGAATATCGTTTTTGGTGCGCTCAATTATGGCATTGATGTTTGTAACTACAAGCGTTTCACGTAATATATTGACTTTAAGGCAATGAAAATCGATATGAATGGCAGTAAAGGTTAAGATAAGAATTTTCCCTCCCTTTATTGAAAAACTCAGGGAATTTCCTTCTACGCTATTTAATATGGCGTCAAATTTGGCAGGAAAGTAATCAATTTCATTTTCACAAGAGACAAAAATGATTCTAGGCTTTGTGCTCTGCAAATAAATATTCCCCAAAATATCAAGATATATATTTTCGGCCGAGGTCATTCAGTTTAATTGGCTCGCGTCTGTACGTTGAGGCATGAACTGCTAAATGGAAAAGTAGTTGTGTGATTATATATTGGCGAGTTGATGTGTATGTGCGTGAATTTGTATATATATATATATTTTTGTAGTTCATGTATCTACAAAATATTTTATAAGGAGATATAATATTATATGTATCGAGTGGCAGTGTTTACTTCAACAGTGTTCAAGGCGTGAATAGAGCTAGATAGTAAGTTTTTAAAAAATATATATGGTAATAAAGATACATCGAATGTTCTGCGTTTCATCATAGTGAAACTGAATAATATTAATATATAACACACTTGCAAACATCCAAATATATATATGTATGTATATATATATATATATATATATATATATATATATATATATATATAACTACTTAATTTACTCACATAAAATTAATATACGAAAGTATAGATTTATGCGTAAACTTTAAGTATTTACTTCAATGGTTCTCAATACGTAGGTAGAGCTAGTTAGTAATTTATAAAATATATATGGCGATTAAGCTTAATCGCCATATATATTTTACAAATTACTATATATATACATATAAGCACTTTTTTCTATGCCATATTTCATTAAATAAAATAGACGTTTTTTGTCTAATCATTCTATTTTCGCTCGTTTCCAACTTTCGAATAACAGTCTTAACTTCTGGCAAGAACTGGCTGATGTAATCGCCATATTTATCATAACTCCGAGTACTTTTTAATTCTCCAGAAAAAAAAAAACTTCATAAATTGTTCAAAACCTGTTAGATTAATTTATCTCTGACGATGAATTCTGAAAGATTGGAAAGTACTCGACATTATGATAACATTACATATCGTCCTTGTTCGATGTTGTAGGGCGTTGGACTATACCTTTCTTTACAGCTCGTGGGTGGTGTGAGTAAAAATTAAGGTGTTGTCTTGTAAAGGTTGGCTTTCAGTATACTGATGTAAAGAAGCTCTGATCAGTGCGGGTTATCAATACATCTAGGAATGATAGTTTGTTGTCATGTTCTTTTTCCATGGTAAACTAAATGACTGGATGGGGTCCACATGTTCTAGTAATACATGGTCGTCCTCATGGTGGGGTCAGAGTATGAAAGTATCACCCACATAACGTAGCCATATTGTTTGTTTTCGTGGGGCTGATCTTATTGCCTGTTCCCGAAATGCTCAAATATATGTTGACTAGTACTGGCGATAGTGGCGATCCCATAGCAAGGCCTTCTTCCTGTCGATATATATCGGTTCCAATCGGTAAATGTGTGGTGTTTTGGTGTTGTGATAATAACACCCAAAATGTGATTAATTGTCCGAGTAATCAAAATAATAGAAACATTCACATCTCATCCCAAAATCCAGAATTGCATTAAGCAATACCTATTCTTTATACCAACAGACACTAGTGTTTTATGTTTACATTATAATCAATATATATATATATATATATATATATATATATATATATATATATATATATATATATATACTAACAAAAGTACCCGTCGTTGACTGGGTTCAATAACAGCCTACAGAAAATGGACTCTGATTTATGAAAGTATGATAGGTTATGAAAAGGAAGGGTTGTAGAGAGATGGCTTCGAATTTGGGGGTATCAAAACCAATGCAAAATATGATGAAAGTAAAAATAAAATAGATAAACGTCATAATTTTTTATACCATACCTGTTCACACTGAAACATTTATCACAATATTCTGTGGATCTATATTAAAAACCTTGTTAAATTTTGTGACATATTTCCATTCTATGGAGGTCAGGCGCGAACGAACACCCCATAATTTTATTATACCATATTTCTTCAACTGAAACATAATTATCAAAGTATACTTACGCAGATAGATATGAAAAGTCTTTATTAAAGTTTGTGCCTATTTCCATTCTATGGAGGCCAGGCGCGAACGCAGGCCCCACAAGTTTATCATACCATCCCTATTTAAATTAAAACATACTTATCAAAGTATTATTATGTACATCTATATCAATAACGTTTTTTTTTGTAAACGTTTTTTTTTTAATTTTTACATTTATTATTTCCATACTTCTGGACCAGGCGCGAACGCAGACCCCACAATTTTAATGAACCACCGTTCTGCTAGATCAAACATACCCATTTCTTTGTCTCGATACATCTTCTATCATTATATGTAATACGTTTTTTAAAATAGTAAACCATATAGGAGCCTATTCGTGACCAGACACACACACAGGCATTCAGCTCTCTCTCTCTCTCTCTCTCTATATATATATATATATATATATATATATCTTTCTCTCTCGCTCTCTCTCTCTATATATATATATATGTGTGTGTGTGTGTGTGTGTGTGTGTGTGTTTGTGTGTGTATATATTATATCCTAAGATTGTTGTTAAAGCCATTTTTCTACTCCTTTATCAAAATTCGAAAATCCGAAATACCCAAGGTATATATATATATATATATATATATATATATATATATATATATATATATATATATACAGTATAACTCCTATAATTTGAACATCCGCTTCGTTCAAATTAGAGGATACTGTTCAAGTTTCGTGATAAAAAAATATGCTGCAGTTAACTTTAATTTTCTAAGAATTAAGAAATAGTAAATGAAATTCATTCCTATATGATACTTCAAGTATATATTAAGTTGAGTTTACGATATCTTGCAAGTAAGAATTGATAAATATTATTACCAGGAACAAAAACATTGAACATAAATTTAATCTACTCTTACTTGTTAGGTATTTATTACCTAAGTTATCATCTACAGAAATCATACATTTATGTAAAATACAGTTTTTTAGTTATTCATTGAATGAGTCTCATTGCAATTTCTATTTTCATCGATTGACCTCTCGGGCACTGCCATTGTATTCCGTAAGCAATCACGAAAATCTACGATTTCTTGGTTCTGGAGCTTCTTTGTGATTATATCTCTTCAGAGTGACATTGCTTGCAAAACATTATTGTCACTAAAGTAAAGACTTTATTCTAGAAATTTTATAACCGTCTCCATAGACTTTTCTGCATCATCCCATGATATTGCTTCATTAGAGTGTTCTTGGTTATTTGCATTAGGGTCAGGAGAATGAGAGCTGTCGCTATTTTCATCACCATTACTGCTTTTACGATATTGGTCAGTAGTTTCCTCATCTTGTTGCACCACATTTCAACATTATTTGCATTAAGTGATTTAAGAACAGCGTGGTTGGTCGGTAACCGTTTGGTTTCAAGAATTTTTTCTAGACCAGATGTATTCTCTGATTCTTTCAGTTCAGAAACCTTTGGCGCTGGGCATAATTTACCCCATGCTTTTGTTAATGTGCTTGCTCGAACTTGATTCCATCCACTTGCGAGAGAAAATATGGCATCTTTGATAGCAAAATGGCGCTGAAAATCGCTTATACTCACGGTACTATTTATCATATTCATCATGAAATCATTTCTGTAGAAACATTTTAAGTTCCAATAATCCCTTGATCCATATGTTGGATGAGAGAAGTCACATTAGGTGGTAAGTAGCACACAAAAATATTCATGCAAGATGACACTAGTTCTGACTGAGAACGATGTGCTCTACAATTGTCCAACAGAAGCAAGTACTTTGAATCAGGTTTACCTAATTCAAGAAAACGCCTCTGGACAACTGGCACAAATTCTTGCAAAAAACATTTTTTAAACAACTGTTGATTCATCCATTTCGTGAAGAATAATAGGATACTGGCAAAGGCGAAACTCCTTTCAATGCTCGGGAACACTTTGATTTGCCGATGACAAGAAGCTTAAGTTTATGAGTTCCAAAAGCATTAGCGCATACCATCACTGTTAGTTATTTTTTATTTAATTTGAATCCTTCTTTTTCTGCACCTCGGATCCAGCTAATGTTTTTGTAGGTAAGCACTTCCAATTTACGCCACTTTCATCAGCGTTGTAAACATTCTCTGGTGTTAAACCATAATCGGCAATTATCGTCTTGAATTTGTCACAATTATTTGATGCTGCGTGTGTATCAGCAGACCGTTGTTCGCGTGGCATTGTTAATTGTCGTATACCATCTCTACTCGTAAAGCTCTTAAGCCAGCCTTCACTGAATTTCATATCTTCTGCGATATTCAACTTTTCCTTAATAGATTTTGCTTTAGTAATTAAAATGGGCCCAGATATTGCTACACCTTCATTTCGTTTTGCTACAAACCACTCATGCAATATTCGATCAAATTCAACTTACTTTGGTCTGCGAAGAGTCCTTCTTTTGACATGTCTTTTATTTGGAGAGAAAGGAGCAGCCTTCAATATTTACTCCATTTTCTTTTTGGTGTAAAACAGTGTACTTCTCCCAATCTTATAATCTCTCGATATACCGCAATTTTAAGCCCAAGCATCTAATTGTTCTATAATTTGACGTTTTTTTGAGTAAAGTCAGTGTCACTTTTTTCTTTTAGAGTTGCAAGCCATTGTGATGGGTTGTTATACACTATTTTAAATATAGCAATCTGAAAAAAAATTACAGTTAGTGTAAATTAATTATCAATACCTAATATACATTCATTACATAGTAACCATATTAACATTTCTGTGCAATATCTGACTAAACCATGTAAACAGTTTTATTGCAACTCTGCATCAAATATTTCAATGACGAGACAGTTCAAGTTTAGAGAAAGTCCAACTTTAGAGGAAGTTCAAATTAAAGGAGTTTTACTGTTTATGTGTGTCTTTTCTTCCCCTCGTTGTGCCATTATTTTAATCGTTTTTTAAACGTTAATAAACTTTATTTTAGTGTCCCCGTAATTTTTGGCACATTCAAAAGTTCACCATCAGGACTCTTTACTTTAGACATAGTATTATTTTTACGCTATCGATTTTCTCCTGATGAGATGATAGCTGAAAGAGCTCTCGAGAGACTTCCGCCCATTATATTTAACACTTTATTTAAATTCTGTACCTCTAAACATTTATTTAAATATATATATATATATAATAAATTCCACAGCCAAACAACGTCGCAGCCCACAAGAGCCATGACAATCAACGGACTGGAAGTCCAAGACGAGATTCGCCCTCATTTGGGATCATCAGTTAGACACATCCGAACTCAGGATTCGAAACCCGAGCCTCTTGTATGCGAGGCAAGCACTCTACCAACTAAGCTAACGCCCCGCACACAAGAATTGCAATTAACCAACACAGATCAAGGAAACCGCACCGAAATCCGACTGTGAAATGGACCTACTTCGTCTCGACAAGGGACGCGGTAATCAAACCAGCTAATAACCCCAAGCCGATGTCTCACAAGTAGGAGTTTTAACGCGAAAGAACGATGCCATCCAGCAATGCTAACCAGGCGAGTAACTTATGATAGGATTTTCAGAATGTGAGAGATTATATATAATTCCACAGCCAAACAATGTCGCAGCCCACAAGAGCCATGAAAGTAAACGTACCGGAAGGCAAGACTCGAGTTGCGCCCTCATTTGGGCTCATCAGTTAGACACACCCAAACTCAGGATTCGAAACCCGAGCGTCTTGCATGCGAGGAAAGCACTCTGTCAAATGAGCAAACGCTATATATATATATATATATATATATATATATATATATATATATATATATATAAGTGTGTGTGTGTATGTTTGTAAAATTTTAAACACACACTTTTATGCAAAGAGCTCAAAACATTAAATAACAAAAACGCGCTGATATGGTCCAAATTTGCTATGAGAAATACCATTCCTCATTCAAACTCCCTGGCTTAACATTACCAAGTACCATTAATTGGAACGAACATATTAAAGACATTGCAAAGGCTGCTGCAAAAGAGGTTGTCTCTGTCTACTATCCTAGAAAACTGTCTGACAGAATCATGTATCTCTACTAAGTATAACATGGCACTAGTTCGAGATAATATCGGCATTAATCACTTTGTAGATCTAAAAAAATGGACTGTATGCATATTCAATGGAAGTCGTTATACAGACAGATGGAACCACACACCACATACATATATATATATATATATACGTGTGTGTGTGTGTGTGTGCGTGTGTTTGTAAAACTTTAAACACACACTTTTATGCAATAAAAATAATATAAAACGATAGAAAAAGCATTGCCAATGATTCACACATAATAATAAAATGTATAAAAAACAGAAAACTAGTCTCCTCTTTGATAATTCTGTCTCGGTTAATCGTAACATCTCTGGCAAAGAATGTTGAAATCATTCTCAACACAAAGACACGTAGATGAAGGTTACTAATAAAAATTAAAAAAATAATAGACTCTAACCAAAAATACGACTGGATTTTCGATTCGAAATTCATGTGACAGTAAATTATATTAAAGCCCATTACATTAATCTTCATTGTGAACACAGAACATTTTTATTGCATGGGAAAGCACCACTTATCAAGGGCCGGAGACTATTCAAGGATACAGATTTAAGCGTTGGGTAAATGGTGAGACAAGATCAATCATAGTGGAACTTGGGTAAGGCTAGATTATCTAAGAGGACGGCTCAACAGGAATTTGACATTGGATTTGAAGACGACGAGTGATATTCAGCCGGGAATCAGACCCATGGTATTATATTCCACAGACGGACAGTTCTAGGAAGAAATTCAGCTCATGGAATTTCTGTTCGGTTTTAGGCACAACTATTGAGTGTGGGAAGTTGTTAGAGGTTGTTGCAGCTGGCCGTGTACATTTTCAAACGTTCTGCCAAAGAGGACCAGAGATTGAAGCTCTGTCGAGCACCTATCATAAAAGTAAGGATAGAAAGCAGAGGCAGAAACCGAATTGCAACGTCTCTTCTGTGAGAAAGAGGAAGCAGAGAGGCGAAATGGTCATCGCTTACTAAATTTCGCAGAAGTTTTTGCATCCTGTCAACACAGGAAAGCGTGTTCCATGGAGCTCCACCCCTAGACGTGAAAAGAGTTCTCGATGTTAGGACGTACATGATTATTGTGTAAGTAGATTTGGTTCGTTGTTTTTGTTTTACGGCATATCAACCCTTTTCGGGTTATTTAATGCCGAATCCAAAGATTTTGAAGAAAAAAATTTTTTTAAGAATATATTTGTTGTTTTCAAGTCAGTTTCTATTTAACCCATAGTTGGGACCCTAACAGGTACTACCACTCCGGGTCAGAGTGGACCCGGGAGCAATGGTAATTAAAGGGTGGCTCCACACTCCCCAAAGCCCGCAAGCTGGGGGCTCACCACTGGATATAGTTTAAGGTCATATCCAGGACTCTGTGTAAGTAGAGGATTTCGTTAGGAGTACGATAATTTCAGGAGCGATAGAACAACCTCATTAGTTTTTGGCAATGAATCTGATATAGATCTTCTATTTCAGTAAAAGTCAATCTTAGAAGTCTGATCGAAGCAGGGTGCTTCTTCAAGGCGAAAGCCGTTCATTTCAGCTGAAGAAAAGTAGTGATATGAACATTGGTTGTGAAAAGATAGAATTTTGGTTGTAGAGGCATTGAAGTTAAGTTGACATTCTTTACCCCGCTGTACCACAAGATCAACATTGGAAAAGAGAGAATCAGAAAGATCGTGGTCTTTGTCAGTCTTTGAAGTATTGCCATAAATGATAGTATCGTCTGCATAGATATTGACGAATGAATGAAGAATGCATTTTAGAAGGTCGTTGATAAAGATCAGGTGATGCGTTGGGCGAAAGATAAATCCATGATACACTCCCACGTTAATACTATCAACGACCACTTTATTACAGTTTTTAAAGTGAAAAGATTTGAGCTTAAGAAAACATTATAGCTATTTTGTAGCTAGAAATCTTATTGACTAGACATTTGTGCCAGAACCTGTCATATTCCTTAGATACATCAAGTACTATTGCTCTAGAAACGAAGCCATCTTCAGTAGATTCACTGTCAGCACATCAACGGTTAATCAATCAAAATGCAAACTATATTGCATGTCGCTGAATAGATTCTTTTTACTTAGGTAGAACTTTTTTTTTTACACAGTGATCACCACTTATCAAGGCTCGGAAGCCACTCAGGGATAAGGGTTATTGCAAGTACATTACGTTAGTGTGGAGATTTGACGAAGTGTTTTCTTAAGGGGGCGGTTCATTAGGAATTTGTTAACGTTGGACTTTAAGACATACAAGTTGTAGTCCGATGGGAAGCAGGCAGACGGAACAGAGTTCCACAGGCGTGCAGTTCTAAGAAAGAAGCTTTGTCCATGGAATCCGCGTTTTGATTTAGGCACAGATATAGAGTGGGGGAAAATTTTCACAGTGGATTCAGCTAGACGGGTGTTTTTCGTGAAAGATTAGCGAGGGAGGACCAGAGATTGGAGTTCAGACGAGCACCTGCCATGGAAATAACGATAAAACAAGGATAGGCTCGCAACGTCTCTTCTGTGGGAGAGAGGTTGCAGGATAGAGAAAAGGGCATCCCCCACTAAGCCACGAAGTCTATTTTGTACTCTGTCAAGGCAGGATAGGCTGTTTTTAGCCGCTCCTGCCCAGATATGGCAACAGTATTCCATCCTTGGACGTACTTGGCTTTTATATAGATAGAGAATTGCATCAGTAGTAAGATATCTTCTGGGGCGGTAGAAGGATCCCACCATCTTTCCAGCGACCTTGGCAACAGACTTGATGTACGTGTTCCATTTGAGATCAGGAGTAAAGGTCAAACACAGAAGCTTGTCAAAACACGGGGCCTCACCCAGACGAGAGCTATCCATCACAATTGATGCCAGATGGGGATCAGAGCGTTGATGATGTAAGAATATGAGTTTGGTTTTAGATGCATTAAAGGTAACCAGCCACATCTTCCCCCACTGAACCACGCGCTCGAGATCAGAGGAGAGAGAATCAGAGAGAACTTTGTCATTTACAGCCTTTGATGTGTTGCCGTAGATGGTCGTGTCATCAGCATAGATATCAACGAATGATTTAAGTATGTGTTTAGGAAGGTCATTGATGTAGATCAGGAAGAGAGAGTTGGGCCCAGGATTGACCCCTGAAGGACTCCAGCATTTATATTGCAGGCCTCCGATTTTTGTTCCATCTACCACCACTCTTATGAGCCTATCAGAGGGAAATTATTTAATGATTGAGAAAACATTTCCAGTTATACCGTAGCTGGAAATCTTGTGAAGTAGACCCTTATGCCATACCTTGTTGAAGGCCTTTGATATGTCAAGAGCAATTGCCCTAGAAAGGAAGCATTTGTCAAGAGATTCACTACTCCTGTGGGATATAACCGTCAGCACATCTGCGGTAGATCTTGCAGAGCGGAAACCATATTGTGTGTCACTAAGAAGGTTATTCCTGCTGAGGTGGTTGACTATTTCTCTATTTAATATGGATTCCAGCAACTTACTCATAACACACAGGAGACTTATTGGTCTGTACTGAGAGGGAGATGACTTATCACCTGAATTCTTCAATACAGGGCAAACTGATGAGGTCTTCCAGGGAGTCGGAAAGCACTTCTCCTTAAAGCAGCGCTTAAATAGTGTCGTAAGTATGGGAGCAAGTTCTGGGTGAAGCTTTTTTAACACTATAATTGGGATGCCATCAGGGCCAGTTGCTTTACTGGAATCTAGGTTCTTGATTAGCTTGGCGACCTCATGCACGGATATTTGTACGTTACCTAGCTTGTTCTGTGTTATAGGAGGAAATATGGGGAGTTGATAACCTTCGTCGCATGGGGTAGAATTAGCTGCAAAGTTCTTTGCAAATAGTTTGGCCTTGTCTGACGCTGACGAGATGACCTCTGGTCCATTGATAATGGTTGGGATAGAATGCACACTTCTGTTCAAGATCCTATTTGTTATTTGCCAAAACTGGTGGGAACCAAGCCGCTGATCAGCTACCTTGGATTTAACAGACTGGGCATATAGCTCTCTTGCATTTTTTATTACTCTTTTACAGTGGTTGCTGGCAGTCCTGAAAGCAGCTTTAGTCTCAGTGCATCTATTACGTTGGTAGCTATGGAAAAAGTGATTCTGTGCGCGATAGCAGCAGCACATTCTGGGGAACACCATGGCTGGCTGTTAGTTTTTTTTGGAATTTTTTAGATGGTATGAATTGGTCTATGCCTACAATTAACCATTCGGTCAGATCTGATACTATAAAGGACACTTCCTTTTTAAACATGGAGTGCAGAGGTAAATCAGATATGAATGTACGGAAGCTATCCCAATCAGCCATAGAGTATCGGTATACAGTACGGTGGACGGGTACGTCTGGGGACTTCTTACATTTCGTTTTTATCTTAACTGATACGACGGAGTGGTCGGAGGATCCTAGAGGAGAATGAACGGAACATGAACATAGCTCAGGGGAAGTTGAGAGCAAAAGGTCTAGGAGGCTATCACAGGCTTCAGCAACTTGCTCATGATGCTTATTGTTCTGTAATAGCATTCAGAAAATCGATCCCCTGATTTTTTAAAAGTTGGCCAAGGTGTTGGGAAACATTTTTCATTAAGGCGACGCTTTAAAAACTTTGTGAGTATTAAAGTTAGTTCAGGTTGCAACTTCTTGAGCGCAATGATGAGAATGTTGTCAGGACCAGATTTTTGATAATGTTCCAAACATCCTGGACAGTAATATGGAATACTGACAGTCCTGGGAGGGAATAGTGGGAGTAGGCTGCCATTATCACACAGGAAGGAGTTTGATGAGAAGTGCTTAGCGAGTAGTTATACTTTGTCAGATTCTGATGTAATCACCTCAGATCCGTTGATGTAGGTTGGGATGGACGTTACGCATCTGTTCAAAACCTTGTTTGTTATGCGCCCAAACTAGCGGGAAACTTGTCTCTACTTAGCTACTTTAGACTTAACAGTTAAGACAAATGATTCTCTTGCCATTTCAATAACCGTACTAGCAGTCATATAGGCGGCCCTAGTTTCTGAACATCTGTTTAATTTAAACTAAGTAAAATAGTGAATTTAATATACAATTACAGCAACACAATCATGGGTGTGCCATGGTTGATTATTTGGTTTAATTTGAAGTTTTTAGAAGAGTATATAGCTATTTTGCCAACAGTTAACTAATCTGTCAAATCCTTTTTGAACATACTGATATAAACGTACGGAAACTGTCCCAGTGAGTCATAGAGTAGCGATCCACAGTGCGAATGAAAAGTGTATCTGTGGACTTGTTACTATTAGTTTAAATTTTAATTGAGACAACGGTTTGATCGGATGATCACAGTGGAGACATCATGGAGGATGAGCACAATTCATGGCAGATGGCTAAAAAAAGACCCATAAGGCAAGCGAATTGATCATCAAAATCGGGAACGCGAGTTGATTCATCAACAATCTAGATTAAATCATGACAAGACTTCCATTCATAATCTGTCTTATATTAGTTGTCCAGTTATTCAATGTTGTGGACATTGAAATCACCAGAGACTTGAATGTTGACTAAGGGATGGGCAGTCAGGATATGTTCAAATTTTTCAGCGATACTCTCAAAGATTGTATAGAGTAAATAGGAAATCGATGATGTGAGTAAATGTTATTGCGTTTAACAAAATCAAATAAAAAAGACAATTAAAAGAATCATTTTTGTCATCGGAAAAACTGCATTAATTATAAAAGTTCCAAATTTTTTCCGATTCCCGATTCTAATTTCGCTTAATCGATATGAACACTAAAACAACTAAATGCACTTACGAATAAACATTAAGTGATTGTGATTGTTTAAAAATACTTATTCAAATTAGACACTTAAATGGCTTTCTTTTGACCTATCCTATGTACAATACATACATGTAGGATAGTTTAGGTATTGTTTAGAGATGTCTCTACCGCAGGGAAAACTATCCTTAATGGAGGCACATGTCCGTGGCAGTCATGAAAGTTATGTTTTGAAGTAAGTTAGTTAAGAATAAACTTTGATCGAGAAATCGTCTAATGAAGCAGTTGGCCAATTGCTTTAATAAGAGTTTCAAAAAGGAAGAACAGGTCATGGTTGATTTTCCGTAATCGGATTTCAGCTTCTGGAAGCTTTGAAGGTAGATCTCTGATGTTGGAGAAAGAGACCTGGTTTGAAATTCTTCTTTTTTTTTCTAAATTTTTTTTCTGGTCATGGTAGATTTGGGAAGTTCTGTAGAAAATAAAAGTTAGTAAAATTGTTTAAGGAAGGACACGGAGAAAAGGAATACGGAAGAACGGCAGCAGAGTTTGATTTTGATGGCAAATGATTAAGGAAAAGTCATCAAAGTTTCCACTTATATGGCATGGAAAAACCCCATCAAAGATTATTGCATGGTTTAGACTCCATTCATTAAACGGCAATGCAACAGCCTCGGTATTTGCATCTGCTGATATCTCAGCTTCATTGGGAGTTACATCAATGCTTAGGTCCCTAACTATCTGGCGAATAACGCTAGCCAACTTACTAACGCTCACCTTTAGCACCCTTATTAGTGACAGGTGAACAGAATAGGAGTAAATATAGAAACATTAATTAAGAAGCCGTCTTCCCTCAAGTTGGACAGAATTTTTTACCCCCTTTGTCAGAAGAATCGCTGATTATAAGATGAGGCCTGTCAGACAAAATAGGAGGAGCTACCGACAAAGTATCCACAAGTGCCTTTTCTTCTATACACTTGCTGATTTGTGGACTGGAGAATATATAAATGTGTAATCTCAAGCATTCGTAAAAGAAACAGCAAGCGTAATATTTTATTCAACGTTATTAACTTACTAGCAGTTCAGCTCGGGTTTCCTCGGGTCCTATATACTGACTGTTCATACGTATATACATACACATATATATATATATATATATATATATATATATATATATATATAAACCAAGGAGAAAACCAAGGTAATGTTCATCCCAGCTCCAAACAGCCGCTACGAGGAACCGATCATCTGTGTCAATGGAACGAAACTGGGCACCGTTGATGACTTTGTATATCTTGGCAGTACTATATCGAGCGACGGAACCCTCGATAAGGAAATCTTAGGAAGGATCAATAAGGCAAGTAAGGCCTTTGGTAATCTTGAAAAACGAGTGTGGGCAGACAGAGCCCTAACCTTCAAAACAAAGATAAAGGTATACGAGACTTGTGTACTACCTGTCCTCCTATATGCCTCGGAAACATGGACGACATATCGCTGTCATATCAAGGCTCTGGAAAGATTCCACCAGACATGCCAACGCAGGATATTTAATGTCACCAAACAAGCTCTCTTGTCCGATGAAGAGGTGCTCAAGAAGGCGAGCACATTCAGCATAGAGGCTCGAGTCTTTCGAAACCAGACTCGATGGGCGGGTCATGTAGTGAGAATGGAGGATTATAGGATACCTAAGCAATTGTTCTATAGGGGCTTGAATGTGGCAAACGACCCAATTACAAACCTCGGAAAAGGTACAAAGATGTAGTTAAGGGAAACCTGCGGGCACTTGGCATAGAAATAACAAGGTGGGAAGAGATAGCTGAAGACCGGGAAAGTTGGAGGCGCTACGTCTACGCGGGATGTGAGAATTTTGAGGTTTTGAGAGTTGAGCACGCCACTATAAAGCGAGCCTTACGAAAGCGAGAGGATACAGAGGACTTTGATCTCGACCCCGCGTACTCGTGCGGGATATGCGGCAGGGTGTGCCTGTCAAAGGCAGGCCTCAAGAGTCATGGAACTACGCACGCGGGACATGAACTGGGAGCACGGGAGGGAGGGGAGCGGTCACCAACAAGGTTATCCTGCAGAATATGCGGCAAACTGTGCAGGCCGGGTGGGGCTATGTGGAATCATATGCGGACTCACTCACACGCCATCGTATCGTGAGGGTTGGCCGTCTTCTGTAAAGAAGTGGCAGTCACCATATATATATATATATATATATATATATATATATATATATTTAAAAATTTGACTCATATCCAGGTAACTTATATCTAGAATTTCAAGAGTTTAGACCCAAAATTGGTGGAGGAGTTTGGTAGGGTCTGCAAAAGTCAACTCTTTCAAATTTGACCTCTTGGCAGCAAACATTTTCATTCAAAAATTTACAAACATAGCTTGCTGCATGTCTGAATATCCTTTATGTAAAATTTCAAATGTTTAGGCCTAAAATTGATTGAATAGTTAGAGACCGCAAAGGTCATTTTTTTTAACTTTGACCCCTTGGTAGCCAAATCTTCAGCCGAAATCGATTAAAAAGCTTGCCCTATGTCTGAAAACACTTTATGTAAAACTTTAAATGTTTAGACCAAAAATAGGCTGAGGGATCAAATTATTTTTAACTTTGACCCCAATTGTTACCCCTTACCATTTATTGTTTTGGACTCAAATACAATGAAAAATTTGATCTATGTCCAAGTAACCTGCATCTAGACCCAAAATTGGCAGAGGAGTTTAGCAGAGTTTTCCTAGGTCAAATCGTGTAACTTTGACCCCCTTTTCAGTCAAATTTCTGATCGAAAACCGATTAAAATGATTTTCCCAAATCTTAATACCCCTATTTTCAAATCTCGAGTCTGTAGATTGAAAATTGACAAAGTAGTTTACTAGAGACACAGAGGCATACAATTTCACTTTTATAGATATATAGATTTCGCAAATAGTAATTGCGCATTGTTTTGTTTAATCTGTTCTACGTCATATTAACGATTTTTAGATTATTTACTCTCGAAACAATATTTATTGGAAACGATTCATTTTACGGAATTTATTGAACACAAGTTATTTTACCGATAGCTTGAGTACATCATATTTCCAGCAACATTATTAACAGGCAAATGAATACAGTCTGACAAACGCAATTAGAATACATCTTATGCGGTTTTATGACCAGCAATAATCGACTGGATACGCCCCCTGAAAATAGTTGGATACTTGTGAGGAGATTGTAGCGCATCAGTCTTTAAATGGAAGCTATCATGTTACCTCTTTGAATAGAACCCTAACTATCAATGACTTACGCAAGTAAATTGAGGATATATCAATCCAATGTGAACATTTTAACTTCTTATATGTACGCTATGTCAAACAGTTCCTGTTTTTTCACTTTCTTCCGCCTATTGAGATCTATTATTATTAAATATTTTCAAATTTTGTATCATGAATTCATTTTTCTGTAATTCTAAACACCACGCAAAAAAGGTAAACGCTATTTTTTAGTGGACTTTTTATTTTGTCATATTAATAAAGCGACGCCTAGCGTCAAATATGCTAACAAAAGGGGTAGACAATTCCATTCAAATCAAGTTGGGAATGACACAAGGATAAAATGCGAGTAACCTCAATTATTACATACATTAACATTTTCAACCGAATTTTAATAAGCAAATGTAAATAAATAAATAAATAAATAAGTAAATAAATCCCTCTCTTACCTTAGTATGCATGTAATAATTTATTTATCCATTTGTTTTTCTTGTATGCATACCTCTTCCCAACGAAACTAATGTGAAAATTTTTATAATTGGAATTTATTGTCAAATTGTGGTTTGTGATACGTTTGCTATTTTCTTTAAAATAAACGCATTCTCCAATGAATTGATGGACTAGCGACGCGTTTATTTTTACAAAAACAACACAGATAGACGCTATTCCTTTTAGTGGACATTTCATTTAGTCATACTAATGAAGCGCCGCATAGCGTCGAGTATGTTACCAAAAAGGAGTAGACAATTCCATTCAAATCAAGTCGGGAATGACACGACGATAATCGGTGAGTAACATCAATAATTACACACGCAAACTTTGCCAACTGAATTCCGGTAAGCAAAGAGAAAAGTTTATTTTCTTATTTTAGTTAGAGAGAGAGAAAGAGAGAGAGAGAGTAAGAGAGAGAGAGAGATAGAGAGAGAGAGAGCAGATATCGTCATTTTTCCTTTAAATATGTCACTTATAATTAGTACAATACATATTTTCAATTTTTTTTTAAATGGAGAGTAGACAATGCATTGTGGATGCATTCTCGGCAGCTTCAGTAACACTCGCTTCTCTTGATTTGTCCCTCATCCCTTGTGTAGAATGAGTAATTTTTTCGGACAAAGGGAGAAAAAAATCTGTATTTTAGGTCGGCAGTCGTGTTGTGTGTGCAGTCGCTGTAAATGTCAGAATTCCTATTTCTATCCATGTGGCCATATTATTAGTGCTGGAGTAAACGTTTTAACAGAGCTGGCGATATCCGCATGATAGTAAGGAACCCAAACCTTAGATTAACCATTAAGAAAGCCGTTCTATCCAGAGGTGCAAAGTACTGGGGCTACTGCAATGCTACTTGGTGAATGGTTTGTCGACCATGCAGTAGCTTCTCGTGGCGCTACTCCATGCCATATCACTGAGTAATAGTTACGGCTTTACTTTATGGACTTCAAAAAAATTCTTCTTTTCTTTTTCTCCCTTACTATCCCTCTTTGCTGTGATCTGTTTAACAAACCCCAATATTCCACCATGAAAAGTCTCAAGAATAAAAGATAAAACCCAGAACTCCAACTTCCAACGTAGACCCCTACTACAAGATCTCCTTCTCCACCCTCAGGGGTCAACGTTTCAAACTTCCCTGGGGTTGAAAACCTAATTACAGGAGACCAAATCAGACCTATTGTTTCTGTGCGAAACTGGCATCAGACCGATTGTTTCTCTAGATGAGTTCGTAATTAAAGGATAATCCACATTTGCATAAAAAATCCGACCACTAAAATGGCTATGGACAACGGAATATGTGTTTACATTAGAGATGGCTTTCTATATGGTAGTGGCATTAGAAAAGACCGTAAATTGCCACACATGTGCTTCCCGAATGAACTTGACAACAGCAGTGCGTTCATATTTGCTCTGGATCGCCTTCACAACAGCGGAATTACTGTCTTTTCCCACGTCCTCTCTACTCATCTCTTGGGCAAGATTCACGTCTGTGGAGACTTCAATGTTCACAATATGGAATGGTTAACCTTAACAAGACAAATAGTGAAGGGATGTTCTGTCATGATTTCTCCATTACTTATGACCTAACTCAGATTGTTAACGAACCCACTCATGTGCTCGACATTGACGGCCAGTGTGCCAGTCTTGTTCTTACAAGTTGTCCTAAGCTGTGTTCAGTCTACGTTCTGTTGCCACTGGGATCTTCCGACCACTTGGTTGTCTCAGTTAAGATAAAAACAAAATGTAATAAGTCATCAAATGTACCTCTCCATCGTACAGTATATCGATATGCAATGGTTGACCGAGATAGCTTCCATACATTTATAGGAGATATGTTTCTGCGTTCTATATTAAAAATGAATATATCTAATATATTGCGGAATGGTTAATCGTTTGTATTGACACTCCATACCCTCCAAAAATTCCAGCAAGAACCTAACAGTAAGCCGGTTTCTTCAGAAAGTGCTGCTGCCATTGCACATAGAACTCACATTTTCCATTTTTTTAAACGAAATAGATGTACTGAAATTAAACCACCTTCAGGACTGTCAGTAACTACTGTAAAAGAGTAATAAAAAAACGGGAGAGTCGTATGCTCAGTTCATCAAGTGCAAAGTAGCTGAGCAGTGGTCTTGTTCCTATGAGTTTTGGCGAATAACAAACAGGGTCCTGAACAGAAGCATGTGCTTTATCCCAACCATCATCAATGGACCTGAGGTAATTTTGTCAGCATAAAACAATAATAATATTTCTACCAAAAACTTTGCAGCTAATTTTACCGTATACGACCAGGGACACCTATGTCTGAAACACGCTATGCTAAATATAAATATCTGTGCGTGATGTTGCCAAGCTAATCAAAAGTCTTGACTCCAGTAAAGCAACTGTACTTGATGGCGTTCCAATTATAGTGTGCACAAAGTATCAACAAAACCTAGATCCCTATACTTACAAAGCTGTTTAAACACTCTGGAAAACCTCATCAGTCAGCACAGTATTTAAAAATTCAGGTGGTCGATCATCTTTAAAGTACAGACTACTCAGTCTCCTTTGCGTCATCGGTAAGTTGATGGAATATGTGTTAAATAAAGGAGTAGCAAAAAATAATCCCCTCAACGACATGCAATATGTTTTTTTTATCCACAGCAGATTTGCTATTATATCTCATAGGATTAGCGAATCTCTCGACAGGAACTTCGTTTCTAGGACAATTGCTCTTGACATATCAAAAACCTTTGACAGAGTATAGCATAAAGGCCTACTTCATAAGATCTCCAGCTATGTTTTGTTTTAATTAACTTCAGTCGAATTCTCAGTAATCAAGGAGCCCACTACCTGGGGCTAAGACTTGAACTCTATAGAGGATACATAGATATTCGATTGTTCATCTGAAGTTCTTTATCTCTCAAACACTTAGTAAAGAAATTGAGAACATAACTTTCCTCTTCTCAGTAAACCATTCTCATATATTGTATTATATATTTCGTTTTTGTCTCTTAGTCTTACTGAATTCCAAAACAAGAATTTATTTTGTCTTGTGGAGTATCCATCTTTGTGCTATTACTTGAGGTAACATCACTTGGAGAAGGTGCACTATTCCTCGTAAAACTAATGTGGGTTAGCCATAGAAAGGAGCTCTTATTTGGGCTGCGAATACTATGTGATTTAGAATATTTGATCAGCGTTTACTTAAACGGAAAAGTATCCTCATAAGCCCCTGTAAAGAGACCTTAGACACTCGAGGATAGTATCTAGTGGCCATTAAAGTTCTTTCCTGTAGTATAGCTGGAAATGTGTTCTCAATTATTACATCATTTCTTTCTGATAGGTTTATAAGAGTAGTAGTTGATGGACAGAAATAAGAAGCTCATTGTATTAATGCTGGCCCCTTTCTGGGTTTTATCCTGGTGCAACGCTCTTCCTGATTTTCATCAAGGATCTCCTAAATAACATTCTTAGATCATTCGTAAAAATTTATGTTGACGACACGTATTTATGGCAACACTTCAAAGGCCGTAAATTACGAAGATCTCTCAGATTCTCTTTCCTCTTATCTTTAGTACGTTTTTATTTTTTTACATGTGTGTCACCACTTATCAAGGCCCAGAGGCCACTCGAGGGTTAGGGATAATAGGTATACATTAGTCATTGTGGTTTTAGCATAGTAAACAGTGGGAATTTTGTAACTTGGATTACTTAGGGGGACGATTCAATTAGAACTTGTTCACATTGGACTTTTTTTTTCATAGGTATCAACACATTATCAAGGCCAAGAGGTCACTCAATGATAAGGGTTAAAGAGTGTACAGTAGAAATTGGACAATATAATAATTATTAGTAATGAAAATTTGTTAAATTTGATAACTTATATGGAACGGCTCATCAAGAACTTATTTACGTTAGACTTGAAGACAACCATATTGTAGTCAGCCGGAAAGCAGGAAAACGGAAGACAATTCCACAGGCGTGCAGTTCTAAGAAAGAAGCTTTGTTCATGGAATCTACGTTTAGGTTTAGGCACAGATAAAGAGTGGGGGAAATTATTGATAGTGTTTACAGCTAGACGAGTGTTTCTTGTGAAAGTTTTGCGAGGGGGGACCATAGATTGAAGCTCAGTCGAACACTTTCCATGAAAATAACGATACATCAGAGACAGACTCGCAACATCACTTCTGTGAGATAGAGGTTGCAAGGAAGAGAAAAGGACATCTCCTACGAGGCTACGAAGTCTATTTTGAACCCTATCAAGGCAGGACAAGTCCTTTCTATCAGCTCTTGCCCAGATGTGGCAACAGTATTCCATCCTTGGACGTACCTGGCTCTTATATAGATAGAGAATAGCATCAGCAGTGAGATATCTACTGGATCGATAGAAGGATCCCACCATTTTTCCAGCGGCCTTGGCAACAGATTTGATGTACGTGTTCCATTTAAGATCAGGAGTAATGGTCAAGCCCAGAAGCTTGTCAAAACTTGAGGCCTCCTGAAGACGAGAGCCATTCATTTCAATTGATGCCAGATGGGGATCAGAATGTTGATGATGTATAGAGAGAAGCTTGGTTTTAGATGCATTAAAAGTAACCAGCCAATCCTTTCCCCATTGTACTACATGCTCAAGATCAGAGGAGAGAGAATTGGAGAGAACTTGGTCGTTTACTGTCTTAGATGTGCTACCATAAATGGTAGTGTCGTCAGCATAAATGTCTACAAATGATGTAAGGATGTGATTTGGAAGATCATTAATGTAGATCAGGAAAAGAGTTGGGCTCAAGATGGACCCCTGAGGGACACCAGCATTAATACTGTGGGCTTCTGATTTTCGCCCCTACACTACTACTCTTATGAACCTATTAGAAAAAAATGATTTAATAATTGAGAAGACATTTCCAGCTATACCATAGCTAGAGATCTTATGAAGTAAACCTTTATGCCATACTCTATCAAAGGCCTTAGATATGTCAAGAGCAATTGCCCTAGAATGGTTGCCTCCGTCGAGAGATTTGCTAATCCTATGAGATATAACTGTAAGCACATCTGCTGTAGATCTAGCAGAACGGAAACCATATTGAGTGTTACTAAGAATGTTATTTTTGTTGAGATGTTTGATTACTTCTGTATTTAACACAGATTCCAGCAACTTACTCATGACGCACAGGAGACTGATTGGCCTGTACTGAGAGGGGGATGAGCGATCACCTGAATTCTTAAATACAGGGCATACTGATGAAATTTTCCAAGGAGATGGGAAACTATTCTCCTTAAGACAACGTTTAAATAGTTTTGTAAGTATAGGCGCTAGTTCAGGTTGAAGTTTTTTGAGTACTATAATTGGAATACCGTCCGGGCCAGTTGCTTTACTGGAATCAAGGTTTTTGATTAGCTTGGCAACATCACGTACAGATATACGTATATCACATAGTGTGTTTTCTGATATAGGAGGAAATATTGGGGGTTGGCGGCCTTGATCGCAAAAGGTAGAATTAGCTGCAAAGTTCTTGACAAAGAGTTTGGCTTTGTCTGATGCTGACGAGATTACCTCAGGTCCATTGATGATAGTTGGGATGGAGCACACGCTTCTGTTCAGAATTCTGTTTGCTATTTGCCAAAACTGGTGGGAACCAAGCCGCTGCTCAGCTACTTTGGACTTGACAGATTGAGCATACAACCATCTTGCGTTCTTTATTACTTTCTTACAATGGTTGCTGGCAGTCCTGAAAGCGGCTTTAGTTTCCATACATCTATTACGTTGCAAACAGTGGAAAAAGTGATTTCTGTGCGCAATGGCTGCAGCACATTCTGGAGAGAACCATGGCTGGCTGTTAGGTTTTTGCTGAAACTTTTTCGAGGGTATGAAACGGTCAATACCTACAATTAACCATTCCGTCAGGTCTAATACTATAGAGGACACATCCTTTTTAAATATGGAATGCAGAGGTAGATCAGTGATAAATGTACGGAAGCTATCCCAGTCAGCCTTAGTGTATCGATATACTGTACGATGGAGAGGTACGTCTGGGGACTTATTACATTTCATTTTTATCTTAATTGATACAACAGAGTGGTCGGAAGATCCAAGAGGCGACAGAACAGAAACTGAACATAGTTCAGGGCAAGTTGTGAGAAACAGGTATAGTAGGCTCGCATACTGGCCGTCATTGTCGGGCACAAGGGTGGGTTCCTGAACAATCTGAGTGAGGTCATAGGCAATGGAGAAATCATGACAGAACCTCCCCTCATCATCGGTCTTGTTTGAGTGGGTCAACCATTCAACGTTGTGAACATTGAAGTCTCCACATTCGTGAATGTTAGCTGAAGGATAAGCAGATAGGACTTGGTCAATTTTCTCAGATATGCTTTTAAAGATAGTAACTCCGCTGTTGTGGGGGCGATAGAGAGTAAATATAAATGCCGTAGTGTGAGCTAAAGCAACCCGGAAGCACATATAGGGTAAGTGAGCATCTTCCCTGGAGATGTCCCTACCACATGGAAAGCTATCTCTAATATAGACACATATTCCATGCCCATGGCGATCTTGGGGGTCAGATTTAGAAGTTAAGTTAGAGTATCCTTTAATTGCGAACTCTTCTACGGAAATAGCCTGTCCAATGCCAGTTTCACTTAAAAACAAAAGGTCTGGTTAAGTCTCCTGTAATTGGGTTTCAACCTCTGGAAGGTTAGAACGTAGACCCCTGATGTTGGAGAAGGAGACATGGTAGTAGGGGTCTACGTTGGAAGTTGGAGAATCGGGTTTAATCGTGTATTTTTTCTTGAAACTTGTCATGATGAAATTTTGGAATTTGTGGACTAGGTCGTCAGATTTACTTAGAGCAGGACAGAGAGGGGAAACTAAGAGAGAAAAAGAAATGAATATTTTTTATTTGTAGCTAATGATAAGGTAAAGCCGTAACAATTACCCACTAGTATGGCATCGAGAGGCCACACCAGAAGCTACTGCATGGTCCAGAATCCATTCACAAAATGGCAATACAGCAGCCCCAGTACTTTGCCCCTGCTGATATGACAGCCTCCTTAGTGGTTAATCCAAGGTTCGGGTCCCTGACTATCAGGCGGATAACGTCAGCCCAGACAAAACGTTTACCTTCAGCACCCTTACTAGTGACATGGCTACAAGGATAGACATAGAAACAGAAAATTTCCGCCATCTCTGCCAACTGTTCGCACAAAATACTGCCAACCTAGAAAACAGCTTTTTCTTCTCCCTTTGTCAGAAAAATCACTCATTAAAAAATGAGGACTGAGGGACAAATAAGAAGAAGCGAGAGTAACAGGAGCTGCCGATAACGCATCCACAATGCGTTTCTACTCTCCATTAAAAAAAATCATTAAGTATTGTACTTAAAAGTCCAACAGACGTGTTTAAGGGAAAGTATGGTGAGAGATTCCCCTCTCACGAACTAAAAATGAGTACAATTCGTAATCTATTTTTGCAATCAACTCGGTAGATAAATAAACATTTATGTACGAGAAAAAAAGAAAGCTAGCATTTAATAAAACAGAAATACACAAATTAAATACTGAAATAAAATGGAGTTATTAATATTTTAATCTAAAATAAAAAGTATGATTAAAATTGAAATCACTTATCTCAACAAAAACACTTCCGTCTCCAAAATGCAAAATGTAGTGAAAGAAATTGAGTTAACAGCGTTCAAAAGATTTTTTTTTTAAATTAACCGTTAAAAGAAAAGCGTGATTTTATTCTGAACTTAAACTAGTCACGTTTTAAGAAGCTTACGATATAAAAGAAAGGCGGTTAGGGGGGGTTCTTCCGAAAGTTAGTTGGTGACGTTATAAGTAATTTCGAGATAAGATGGAAGCCGGTATTGGACGAGAAAAAAAGCTAGCATTTAATAAAACAGAAATACACAAATTAAATACTGAAATAAAATTAAATACTGAAATAAAATTGAGTATTAATAACTCAATTTTTTAATCTAAAATAAAAAGTATGATTAAAATTGAAATCACTTATCTACACAATGTGGTGCAATAGGGGAAAATTAGGCTGATTAATTTTAATGCGCCTAAAACCAAGCTTCTATCTTTCCATTACCAAGGATCTGCTTCCTGTCTGGCATCACTTTAAATGGATGGTTTTCGTATTGGGAAGCTCCATCTTTTGACAAACTTCTTAGTCTGACTTTTACTGCTGATCTGAAATGGACCACGTACATCTAATCAGTAAGGTGATTATTCTATCGCCCTTTAGATATCTCACTGCCGATGCAATTTTCTTCAGGTATAAGAGCAAAATGCAAGCTAGGATGGAGTATCGTTTCTCATCTGAACTGCTGTTCGAAGCACTCTACTCTGCCCTGACAAAGTTCAAATCAAAAGCAACTTCCTAGTCTAGTAGCGTTGCGGATACTTTCCCACAGAAGGATCGTTGTTATCCTGTCTGTCCTATCCTTATTTTCATGACAAGTGTTCGTCTAAGCTCCAACCTATGCTTCTCCTTGCAAAGCCATGACGAAAATACTTATCTACCTGAAACGCTTTATCTGTGTCTAAACCTAAATGTGGATTCCATGCACAAAGCTTCTTTCTTAGAACTGCTCGCTGTAAAACTTTCTCCCATTTGCCTGATTTCCAGCTCACTACAATATGGTTGTCTTCAACGTAAACAAGTTCTTTATGAGCCGTCCTCTTAAGTAATCCAATTTACCGAATTTCCACTAGAAACGATTACCACGCCATTGTCTTAATAACTACTGTACACGCATTAATCGTTCTAATCGAGTGGTCTACGTGCCTTGATAAGAGATGCCTCTTTTGTAAGAAAAAAATTTAAAAAATCAAGCTTGTATTACTGCTTGCCTCAGAATTCTTTCAATACCTATCTAGCTGATGTTTCTTCTTCTGCACGTAGATATTGTCCAAACTAATCTTACTATTTGCGTTTAATCTTACATTCCTGGGTCATAGTTGGGTCTTCTTATATATTCGGGTGTTGCTAAGTTTCATTGGCTATTGTATACCCAGTACTCTAACATATTTAATTAAGTTCATTAATAAATGCAATCTATTTTATCGTTTCGCTAATCTTAATGTATTTCTCATCGGAAATTATTAATATATCAGGTTGACAAGAAAGTTCTTAGAGCTTTTAACTTTAAAATTCAGATAAACATATCTCGACTGAAACAAAAAAAATTATAGATCGAAATAAGTACCATTAGAGTTAACATATATTTGTCAACTCAAAACAAGTCTATTTATGCCAATATCGTAAAAATCTTACGTTCTGGTGGCCATGAAGTCACTTTTGTTATCGCTTAGGTTTTTGAAGCGTTTGCTCGAATTTAAATAGCAGAAAGCCTTTGCTATATTTCAGTATTATCTCTGTCTTTCAATTAGACGTTTGTGGTGCTCTCTCTATTAATATTCTATGCCCACTTGCTCTCCATGACATTCTGACACAAACTAATGCTGGTGCGACGCATTTTTGGCAGGAACTGGAAGTTTATGGTTTCTTTACATATTTAATATAACGGTTCTTGTTCCCCTAGTTTCGAGTAATGTTCTTCGTATGTTTCTTTTTTATTTTCACTAATTTGTTATATTTTATTTCACCTGTGATTCACCGACGTCTTGTGTTTATGTGAGTTTATTTACGCACTAATAGATAAATCTTCCAGTGCTTAAACCATCGCACATAATCATAAAACGTCGATGAATCACAGATAAACTGAAATATATGACTATTTTAATCAGTAGTATGCGCTTAATGGCGTCTGTATTTCCTTTAGTTCCAACTACGGGGCTCTACCACTACCACTGAGAGTAAGTAGAAGGCATGCTAACTGTAAAATGCCTGCAGGCAATGTAGGTAAGATTTGTCAGACAGCCAGACTGTCAGTACTATATGAGGGCCATTTGAAAAAGAGCAATAAAACATTTTTAAAAAGAAAAAAGGAACTCAGTTCGATTAATACTGAAACTGAATTTTATTCAATATGAAATATAAATATTATCTATGTAAAATTAAGTAATTTTAAAGCAATATACAATTTAATACTGATAAAACTGAATTATGAATTTAGGAAACAAACAATTAAAAACATATTAAGCATCAACGATGAATAATTTTAAAAGTGAAAACAAACGATAAATAATTTTAATAATGAAAACAAACGATAAAATACAAAAAATTGAAATTAAACAAATAATTTAAATACAAATAAACAATAAAAGTTACAAGTGCAGAAATATGTTTTTAATTTAATTTAGAGAAAAAATCACATGGGTTGCATGCTATTTTTTTGGAACTTTAGAGATGAGGATTGATAATAATAAGCAACAGTTTCGTTTAGTTTTCAGTTTGCTGTCCAACATGGTTTATTCTTGCGTTGTTCCAAATTGCCAGGGAAATTATCCAAAAGGCCCCAAAGTACATATAACAATTTAAATTCTAGTGCAATTCTGGTAATGTGAGACTGGCTTCCTTGCATTTCCAGACTAGTATATTCCAGCACATTCCATCCCAAATTAGGCAGGGTAAGTTAAGATATGTGAGTCTCCTCTACAACTTTAGACTCTTCTATTGGCCAGCATTTGGTTGAGAACTATTTTTATGCCTCTAGGTATTAAATAGAGTGGAATAAAATACTTTATATAGCAAATTCCACAAATCATTTAAGAATTTTGAGATCTGTCTCTATCGCGATTCAAACACCTCCTTTGTGCCGGCAGAAAGAATCGTTAAAAAACGTTGATTCGTTTTGGGGAACTTTGACAACTTCTCTTTGGTGCCATTTAAATAGTTTTATACGCGTTTATTGAAGTGAATTGTTTATTTTAATTGTCTTTTTTCACCTTAAATATAGAAATAAAAAGATCACCCATTGCTCTTTAGTTTCGCCATTAATATTATTTTCATTGCTATCAATTTTTCTCCTGATGAGATGATAGTTGAAAAGGCTCTAAAGAGATTTCACTAATGTTCAAGTCTTGTGTTTATATTTATATATATATATATATATATATATATATATATATAATTTATACATATATAAATATATATATATATATATATATATATATATATATATATATATACTAAACGTCATACGCAATTATAAATGTAGCGAAACAGATAGAATGACAAAAGAATAAGAGACTGCTAAATATTTTTGCACAAGCAAAATTTCTAAAAAAAATAATATAATATTATTAAAAATTAATTATGTTTTATTTCATCCGCGACATATTTTCTTCTTATTTGTTAATTATCCGTTTTGTACATACTAACAAATCGAAAATGTGAAATTGACTTGTTCCTAATGTAAATTGTATAAGCCACGTACGAAATACATTCATTCACGCTTATTGTCACCCGAATGTATACATCTTGCAAACTGACAAATTAATTTGCATATGCAACGAATATTTGTTCAAAATGCGATTCTGTAAAAACATCTCTCTCACTCTCTTCCTCTCATTCTCTCTCTCTTTCTCTCTCTCTGTCTCTGACACCTCCCTCTCTCTCTTTATGTATATCTTTCTATATCGCTCGTTCTATTGCATACATAGTAGGAGTAGTACTCTAGTGTCAAATCATTAAATAAATTATTAAGTGAAACAAATAAAGGTTTTAACAGTTGAAGCAAGAAATTATATCCCGACAAAAAGGTTTTAATTTTCGTCATGTAATCGTCCTACATTCTAAAGTTAATCTATAAATTGACGAATCAAATATGATTTCTCATTTAAGCGGCGGCCATATTTAATGAAAAGAAGAAGGCTACGTTTGTCGGAATGAAGAAATAAAATACACACTATAAGTTATTGTTATTTTTATTATAGAAGACGATCGTAACTAAATGAAGTATATTTTTAAGTAAAATTTAATCTATGTCATGTGCATTCATTCGGACAATGTTTTTTTTTTTACTTGTTTCTATAATGTGTTTATTTTTAAAAATAAATTAATAAACCAGAAATATTAAAAAAAACTCAAATATAGCTTTGTTCAAATATCTTTATTATTTAAGATGATTTTAATTTGTCATTTTACTTAGTAGTAAAATGTATAATAATGAATACATTAAGCATATGTAAGAATATTTATACGGACAAAATGCTGTTTACACTATGTTAAATTTTTCGTATTCATGGCAATCATCAACTATCTCTTGGATTAATGAACAGAGATATGTAATACCAGAAGATTTAAGTATGAATTTAAATAAAGGGATTGTAAACCTGCCCGTCGTATGTAGTCGACGAACTCGATTGGATTCTCAAATTTTCTTTGTAAATAAAGCAACATAGTAATTAATATAAATGATTGTACTGTCAGAATCACATATTGATTAATGATATGCATTTCTATTTCGGTCTGAATTATATGCACACACACACACACACACACACACACACACACACACACATATATATATATATATATATATATATATATATATATATATATATATATATATATATATATACGAGTAAGCCACCCAGCATTGCCGGGTTGTAAAACAGAGGCATAAGTATGATATTTTGATTAATGCAGATTTCGTATTTATTATTATAATATATTGGGCCTAATATATGGTAATGGTTCAAAAATATTTAAAAACAATGACTTGGGCGCCACCACGGAGAATCGAAACCAAAACGTTTAGCTTACGATGTACTATTTCCTTTGACGTTAATACTTGAGCGTGAAGACATTTTGCTGCAAGGTAAAAATTAAAACACTAACCCATAGCTATTACGTTACGCATGCATATTCTTAACGCTGTCATTCGACCTTCACCTGACAAATTCAATTTCTTTAATGTTTATACTTTTGCACCGAGAGTTTCCTGGCTAAAACCCAAATATAAAGTCTCGCATGTATCCGTATATTATGGGCATATATTTAGGTTCATGTCTGGAGACCAAAAACTTCCAGAGGAATTTGGTTGGCAATTTTTTAACAAATATACATACACATACATACATATACATAGAAAGATGTTTGTGTTTATTATTAACTTTTTTACACAAATATTACGCAAGTATAAATCATGTAAATATCTGCATGAATATAATTACACGTAATAGTTAACTAAAGATGATGATGCCATAAGAAAACCGAAAAGGAAACTAATAGGGAATTAATAAAAATAAATGTTTAAAAGATTATGCAAATTAGCTAGATCTTTTGTAGATTAATGTAATTCCACGACCTATATATAATAAAGTTGTATTTTCTTTTTAAATAGATAGAGAAAAGGCTTTTTAATATGAATATCAATTCACAAAAAAAAAAATTTATAACAGTATTAAGAGATATATCGTTAGTTATCATTGTAAAACAAAATGTATTTAATTTACACTCATAATTTTAATTCAATTTGCATATAACTTATCTTACACCTATTTTGTTGAGTAATTTAAGTTCATAAACAGGTATATGTTCCTTGAAAACAGTATGAAAAGTTTTTTTAGATGAAATAGAAAAACAGATGGAATGAGAAAATTGTTGGAAAAGGGAAGAGTAGATAAAAAGATATGGAAATATTTAAAGTCTGCAAAAACAGAATTGAATCAAAAGCATATATTCTGAAGTTGTTTAATGTTTCCATATTTAAAAAAAAATTATATAGCTTTCATTATATCACTCCTAAACTTTCATTAGATTACGTATTACACATGTTTCGTTGGATAGTCAGTAAAAAACGAATGAATTCTTCTCAAAAACTATTAAGTATTTAATTGAATGGAATGTCAAAATATGTAAATCTGCAGAAGCATAACTTCAAAACACTTAATGTAATGCGCATAGAAAATCATATATATATATATATATATATATATATATACATACATTTATATATATGTTCACATATATATATATATGTACACACACATATACATGTACACGCATGTGTGTGCATGTATGTGTTTTTGTGTGTATGGATGGAGATACGCATACCTCTGCGCGTACTTATTTTAAGTAATGATCATCATTTGTCTACAAGCAGTGTAAATTATTTATTATCATCGAATTATTAGGTTGACAATAAAATTCTTGCGAAATTTACATTTTCATTGAAGATATTACATTTTAAAATGTTTTCATTATAATACTTTTACTTCATATATCATTTTAAGGACATTTTTCGCTCTATCTAATTGTTTAGATTGCAATTGTTTTTAATATAATTATGTCTTCTTTTCTAGACAATTAAATAATAGATAAAAAAAATCAAATTCGCATAATTTTCTTATTTCAATTTAAGCAAAACCAAAATCTTCTGCAAGCTAGCGATATCAACAAAGCATTTCGTCCACAACCAGAAATTGAACGCACAACACAATGGTGGGTTAAGAAATTTCCTGGCGGTGACGAGGGTGTTAAAGATGATGAGCGTAGAGGTTGATCATTGGATATTGATAATGATCAATTCAAGGCCTTAGTCGAAGCCAATCCACGCACAGCTATTCGATGACTTTCCCTTTTATTTAGACGTAACGTATACGACGATTTCCAGCAACCTGCGAGAGATTGGAAAGATTGTTAAAAAAACTTGGCAAATGAGGACCTCATGAACTGAACGACAACCAAAATAAACGCCGTTATGATATATCATCCTTCTTTCTTTTAAGCAACAAGGACAACCCGTTTCTCGATCGGGTTGTAAGTTGCAGTGATGTGGGTACTTTACAATAACCAACGACGCTTCGCTCAGTTGTTAGACGCCAACGAAGCTTTCCGACCCTTCCCGAAGCCAGAGTTTAAACAAAGGAAGGTCATACGGACTGTTTGATAGTCTGCGATTGATCTCATTACACTTTTTTAATGCATACGAAACCATTACCGCGGAAAAGTACTATCAACAAATGGATGTAATGTGACACTGCGACTACAACACACAGCATAAGTCCACAGAAAAAGGTCCAATTCCTTTTCACGACAATGCCCGACCGTACTTTGCTAACCCACCAGTGCGAAGTTGAACATCTTGGGCTACAAAATCTGCCTCAACTCTCCAGACCTCTTACATACCGACTACCACTTTTTCAAATGCTTCAAAAACCTAAGCAGTAATCAATCTCGAGCAGCTGATTAGGATGAAAAAATGATTGCCAACAGTTATTTAAATATGAAGAGTTATGGAGATCTGGAATAATTCGTTTCTGCTCAGTTCCCAAAGAACACGACCGTGGGATACTTGATGTGTAGATCAACTAATATAGATTTTTACATAGTTGAAGTTTTCTCTCTCTCTCTCTCTCTCTTTCTCTCTCTCTCTTTATATGTATATATGTGTATGTATATATATATATATATATATATATATATATATATATATATATATATATATATATTTATATAAAATGGGTTAAGAAATTCCAACGAAAGAAAGATGTATATTTAAATAAGGGGTAGTCACCAACACTGTGTATTTTTTAACATTATTTTATTATTCCGTGTCTTGGTTTTTCATTGAGAATTATGTTTGGATCATTGTAATAATGTTTTTAAGTCATTGAAATCGTTTTTACGCGCGTTTCAGACGTTCTGTGAAGCGTCCTCGTCAGAAATTATTTTCAAATGTGTTGGAGATGTAAAAATGGCAATTTTCGTAGTTCATTTGAAGTGTTTCCAAGGGGTGGAGGATTGTAAGTGTTTATTATTCATTGGCATGTTCAATTTTTATTACTCTTTTATTGATCGGAAACGGTTAAGTCTAAAATAACAGTTTTATTAATAAACGCACATGTTGAATGGACGCATCCTAATAATAATATCTAGTCATGCTTCATATTGATTTATTTCACAGCGACGTTTTGTTTTTAGTTCGATAATGACATTTTCCTTCATCAAGCAAAAGCTGAGTTTACCCTCGCACCATCAACTCTTGTTGCCTCATTTTGGCCCTCCGGTTGGGAATTCCATTAACCAACCAAAATGGCTGTCAACAAATTACAGTTTTTCACAATTGAGAATCTCGCATGGAGTTATTTTAAATATATTTTAACTAAACATATACTACCGTAATGAGAAAAATAATATTAAATACACGTTTTGTTTATTCTTGTCAATAGTTTTGTTCAAGATGATTTCGTGTTATTTTCCTATTTGCAGAAATTAACTTATGTGCTTTAAGCCTAAATGGAAAAGTCACCTTTATATGGCTATACATAATGAGAACACAAATATATTTGTAAATACCTATTTTCAGATGATCAAAATAACTATGGACAAATATATTTCATTGGTTTGACGTGTTCGGAATTAGAGTGAAAAGGGATTCTTGTTTCGGGGCTCGAATCGTGCAATTGGTTTAAATAACTCTACGAAAGAATGAAACATATACATAGCTTGATAATAATACAATATATACTGATTAATAAGCACTTAAAATTGACAAGATAGAAATGCCGTATTGTTACTCCGAATGTTCACATTATTATACATCACACACACACACACACACACACACACACACACACACACACACACACACACACACACACACACACATATATATATATATATGACTAATTAATTTAATCACATAAATTAATATACGAAAGTATTATTTCATGCGTCAACTTTAGGTATTTACTTTAACAGTGCTACACATAGGTAGAGCTAGGTAGTAAGCTATAAAAATATATATGGCAATCAAGCTACACAGAATATTCCGCGTTTCATCTACACTAGTATTCGTCACGCTTATGCGAAGAGTTGTGGAAGGTTAAGTCGAATAAACTTTGGCAGGTTAAGTTGAATAAAGCATTTTGCCTGCTCTTTCTTTTTTGCATGTTTTAAATTAAACATTCCTAAGTCAAAGTATATTTTTTCTCAATCTTTCGTATCCATCTACCTGTAGCTCATGCGGTAACGATGCTGAATAGATAAACCGGACTAAGGGTGGGAGGTAATTTTCGGGTTTCGATTCTAGCGAATAGTACTCAAGTCTTTATAACTTTTAACTGTATTCGATGTCTCCGTTCAGTCTCGAAAGAAAAAGGATACCCCTGTAGGGGCAGTTGCGCGTGTAATTGTGGGGCAAGAGTCGCGCAATCCCAACCACACCTCTCCTGAATCGACACTGTTTGGGTCCAGTGCCAAGGAGAAGACCAGGACGTCTGGAAACAATGCCAAGATAAACGGAGAGCACATAGAGCACCTGGAAGTCCCAAATGGTTACCCATTTAGTACTGACCAGGCTCAACGTTGCTTATCTTCGGTGATCCAGCGGGACTGGTGTGTCAACGTGATTATGCCGTTTAACTGTATTACGGTTTAATGAATAATAATCAATATACAATTACCTCTATCATAATAAACAGTAAATATGTATGAAATAATATTTATGAGTATATTATACCCAAGCAACGTATATCTATATATAAGCAGGTTTCCTATATTTAATAGTTAAAGAAGGATTAGACTAAAGCTGTACAGATATAAGGAAAAAATATCAATTCGACTAAAAAGGATTGAAAACTAACTGGAAGTACCTTCCGACCAGCTCATATTAAAGAGTAAAACGTCGGCGAATAATAGAATAAGTAGCTGCATAAATGGTTTCATAGTTAGAGGAACAAAACAAGACTGTTAGAAATAAAACAAACAAAAATGATACTGAGCAAATATCATCAATATTGCCAGGAAAACCGGAGGTGGTGGAGAAAAATAATCTGTATAAAATGCATATATATATATATATATATATATATATATATATATATATATATATATATATATATATATGCATTATATATATATACTAGCAGGACCGGTGGAAATTTTACGGAATGAGAAATATGTTTAATCAACAAATATATTTTGATAAATCCGACGTTTTTTTTTCACAGAAAACCCAATAACACGCAGCAAATTTGAGTTTATTTACATTTCTATGAAAGTAATGTCCATCGTATTCAAATCAGGTGAAGTCATAAGTACTAATAGATACTCAGAAAGTAATATTGTGCTACATAGTTCAATTGTGACCCAACTACCTGCCGTAGTCGAATTTTACATGAATAACGGTCATAGTGTGACCTATGACCTCGTCTAATTCGCATTGGACGTGTTCATTTTCTCTACAGGATTCTTCCGCGTCACAGGCCTTGTTTATCAGTTTGATATGCCGGTGTCTGCTGAAAATGATTAGCTTCTCATGCAGTCAAATAGAAAACAAACTCAAATATCTCTATTCTACTCAAATTAATTCAAACAAACTTTACAAAGTGCGTTCACATATGTACAATTGTTCAATTCGATCTCATTACAAAAACGCTTTTAAATCTTATTCTCAGTCGTCTACGGTGAATGCGGTCGAGGATGGCGGGCGTCTCTGTGGTTACTGTTCACTTCTCTTGAGATTCAGCTTGATCTGAGATTTTTGGCGCGTATATTCGCTTACATTAGGAGGTGGCAGGGTGGATATGTTCGCTTGCCAGACCAATCACCAATCAGCTCGTCATTCCGGGGAAGTCCCGATGCCTTGCACGGTCCGAGAATCTGTGATCACAACTCAACTCGATCCACACGCCCAAAGAGGTAAACATTTTGACCCCCTGGTCTGGCCTTGTACTCAGAATTCAGACGTCCTTAAGTTGGATTTCGCCAGGTCAAGAACGACATTATATTTCGTTCTACCTTCTAAAATGACATTTTTCCCAAACAATAAAAAGTATATGCCTGTTTTACGAAAACACAATAAATTGATAACTTAACTCTTCCTATCAGCCAGGTTACTCGCCGCTGCCCAGGCACCCGATAATGCTTTACAGTAAATACCATCATAGTTGCCCGGCCTTACTCAGCGTTCGGGGGCCTCAATCTCCCCCAATGGGGAGCTCCATCGCTCTCAGAGGCAGTCACGCCACAATAGTAAATTTAGAGCTTGTGAACAATCCCTGAAAATAGTCGATTGCCTTGCTGACTCGATTTGTTTGGTCGATGATGCAACCAAACCGAGAAAAGGGAGCTTCAGTAGCGGATTTGGGGATTGATAATAATATTTAATAATAATATTGTTTTGCGAAGGAAAAATTAGTATGAAAGGTATTTTGACAAAAAATCGGGAGCAATAACTGACCATGAGGTCAATTTTCAAGGACGCTCGGTTACTTCGATACGCGAGTATACATGGAACCAATCAGAAGAGAGGGGAATGTGTCGTGGCAGTTGTAATTGGCCGGTTGGAATCGGGAAAGCTTCACTCCTCACCATTTACCTAATTTTATAAGCTTATGCAAAAAAGTCGTTTTTAGAGTTCAATTGAGCCCAGTTCCGAAAATGTCCCTGAACGCGTCTAAATTACGCGGACTTCAGTATTCTGGTGTTAACATTTTCGGCACAAATCGTATTTTGCATAAACAAAGCAGAGAATATTTTGTGTGAGGTGAAAATATTCTTACCGCTGATAAGTCATCACTCCCATCCCGACATTCACCTCTTCCGACTATTCGTGAAAACCTAGAAAAAAAGGATGACAAAATTCAGATTCACGTAATTGTGGTGAAGTTTGTGATATATGAAAATTGAATCTGGAATTGTGGATGACCGTTCTCAAGGTAAAAGCCCTCTCAGTCACAGATGATACGACACCTATTGAACTGTGGATTCGACCTGATTTCGATCCAACTACATACACAATTTGTACAGTGGTATCATATCAGTACTAAGCGCTATCGGTTACAGATGATGCGACATGTGTTGACTGTAGACCCTGAAGTTATTTAATTTCAACTACTGATACTTTTATCTTTGTAGAGTTGTATTTTATTAGAACTTTGTAGTTATATATTTTCTGTTAATATAATTTTTATCAAAAAGAAAATATATGACTGGATTTTTTACTTATTGCTTCTGCGAAGAAGTCTGCATTCCAACCAACCCGGATAGTCAACTTGAATTATTTTTCTCGAATCAGCTCTCAGGAGAGGAGTGTCTCCCTCGACGCCGAGAAGAGAGCTGTGACCCGCGTATCAACAACAATAAACACAACGTGGCGTGGGCCGCACCTGTTTCCCTGGATTGGTAGACTTTTCTTATTGAAACAACAACCAGACACCCTCGGGAACCCTGTCTCAGTGTAGACGATCAGGCCAAACTATTGTGATGTGAGAGTTGTTCTGAGTTACCAGAATACATGTTAAACATTTTGGGGCGTTCCGTCATCAGAGAGGCCCAACCCGAACTCACATACTGAGCTAACTTCGGGTAATATTTTCATATAACCTTTTCAATACACATAATAAAATCACATGGTGAAAAGCAATCTTAAATTTACCCCTTTAGTCCAGCACAGGTTCTCGTCTCATATCATTATAACAATTATTATTATTATTATTATTATTATTATTTATTTATTTATTTATTTATTTATTTTTTTTTTTTCAAAAACGAAGCTATATCAAAAGAAGGTCATCGTCACACTCTTGTCCAGAGTGTACTTATTGGCCCTTTTAAAGCCAAGTGTCGAGAATTTGTCTATTTTAAAAAGAAGTTTGACCTTCAAAATTTGTATTTGGCCATTTTCAAGCTCTTTAGTACGTAACAAAAGTAGCTATCCGAATACACCTCACCATACAATTTATTATACACGTGCTGACCAGTTGATGGCTTGTTAATTAATAAACACCCCGATGTACTCTGTAGACTATATGATGTGCTCTGTTAACGATAGGATGTGCCCTGTAGACGTCAAAATGTATTTGGCAATATATTTTTATTAAACCTTCGGGACTGCCGAAAACATGCAGGGGTGTGCTGTGCCCAACTGACACCGAAGCGCTTCCATTTAAATTTATAAAATGCTAAACTTTTGTCTAGCGTGGAAAGCGAACTTTTCTGAAAGGTTGGGAAGGCAGTTGTAGTGCAAAAAAACACACGGTGTTGAACCGAATAAGAATAACGGGATGAAACGGATATCGTTTTATCAGAAAATCCTTTATTGCGAGAACCAATAGAAGGGAGTTTCAAATGTATCGAACATTTAGGTTAACCAAAAAAATGCAAGCTTTTGGTTAATATACTTGGAAATTATAGACTAGAATCACACACACAGACACGCAGTGATACACACGTGTGTTTGAATCTAGTCTATAACTCCCTCCCCCCCAAAAAAAAGAAACATAAAAGTCCTTATGATTTACACATCAGTGACATCCACCAAAAAAGCAACAAAATTAATTAAGAATTTTTTTTATTTTTATGAAGACTATAATTTTAAACGATTAATAAGAATCTGTAGAGATTACGATTATATACAAGGCAGACATTACACTCTTTTTCTAAAGAGCGTTTTAAGGGGGAGTTTACTTGTGATGAATGTGCGTTTGTCCAATGCGTCACTCACATGTTAAGAATGTCTTTCCAAATTATCGCAATATTATTTGGGATTATTTCCATTGTTTTTCCAATGATTTGCAAACTGGTCACAAGTGGTCGTGGTTTAGCCATAACATTTGATTAAATTTTTTTAAATGCAACCACATGATCAATTTAAGTGATTTTTCATGTACAGTATTTTTTCGTCGAGCATCCAAACTGATTTTTCTGTATCTTTTAAGTTTTTTCTTATGGTTAATGAAGAGCAGAGTGAAAGTGAATTTACTTTTGGGATATTGCATGTTGCAAAATAATTATACAACCATTCTAATTCTAACATTGCAAAATATACAATATAAGTAAAGATTGAATTTTAGTCATTGGAATTAGATTGTTTATTCTTTAAAATGAATAATTTATTTTGGACAAAAATAAAACATAAAAAGAAAAAACGTATTGATATCTGGCTTTTTAATTTCTATAATATAATTCAAATAGCAAACAATGTCTTCAAAGTACCAACATTTTCTTATTAACCCATACCACGCAGCCACGTGTGGCGCAAGACATTTAAACAAATCGTGACTAACACCTTAACGGACTACTATCCACGAAACATTTTATATCTCCATCGGGAAAGATGATTTACAAAGCAGAAACTGAAGGAATCTCATAAAGGATTTTTGAGTTGAAAGTTTATCTATTTGTTTTTTTAGATATAATTCATTTGGGATGTAAAACTAGAAAACCCCATCGTTATTTGGCGTCTTTATTTCTACGGTAATATGAGGTTCCCTCACAATAACTAAGTTGTTCGAAAATCCATACAGATGATTTGTTTATAGTGGTAAAGGCCCTGTATTCAATCCACCACACTTATTGCTAATCTTTGCCGGTGCAAATAACTGGCACAAGACAGAGCATATAGTAGACCGCATATTTTAACATCAGAGTTTTTCTTCTCCCAGACGCATGTTTTAACGAAGACTATGGATGCATCTCTCCCACTGAATTAATGCGCCCTAAGATACCAACCTGGAAATTTCGACAACTCGGCTCGGTACATACAGCGGCTAACCTTGTATATATATATATATATATATATATATATATATATATATATATATATATATATATATATATATATATATATAATATATATATATATATATAATATATATATATATGTGTGTGTATATAAATATATATATATATATATATATATATATATATATATATATAAACTGTTCCAATGGCCTACGATATAGAGCCTCTGACTATCAAATCGATGTTGGCCTGATCTTGAGCATGCGATGATTAGTAGTCTAGTCACAACGAAGAACTGTGATACAGTGAAACCGTTTGTCTCTGGATCGCTATATATCCATAATATAAAGCTGAACGCCCGCCTGTGTGTGTGTCTGGTCACGAATAGGCGCCTATATAGTTGACTATTATAGAAAACTGATCACATATAATGATAGAAGATGTATCGAGACACAGGAATGGGTATATTTGATCCGGAATAATGATGATTCATTAAAATTGTGGGGTCTGCGTACGCGCCTTCTCCACAAAGTATGGAAATAAAAAAATTAAAAATTAAAAAAAAAATCGTTTACAAGTGTTTTTGATATAGATGTACATAATAATACTTTGATAAGTATATTTTAACTTAAATAGCGATGGTATAATAAAATTGCGGGGTCTGCGTCCGCACCTGACCTCATAGAATGGAAATAGGCACACACTTTAATAAAAACTTTTCATATCTATCTGCGTAAGTATACTTTGATAATTATGTTTCAGTTTGAAGAAATATGGTATAATAAAATTATGGGGTGTTCGTTCGCGCCTGACCTCCATAGAATGGAAATATGTCACAAAGTTTAACAAGGTTTTTTTAATATAGATCCACAAAATGTTGTGAAAAGTGTTTTAGTGTGAACAGGTATGATATAATAAATTATGGGGTTTATCTATTTTATTTTTACTTTCATCATATTTTGCTTTGATTTTGATACCTCCAAATTCGAAACTATCTCTTTACAACGCTTCCTTTTCATAACCTATCATACTTTCATAAATCAGAGTCCATTTTCTGTAGGCTGTTTTTGAACCCAGTTAACGACCGGTACTTTTCCTAATATATATATATATATATATATATATATATATATATATATATATATATATATATATATATATTCAGTTTTCAATCCCAAACAAGGCAAGTGCCACTTTGAAGTAAGGGAACTATCGGGGATATAATTTGCGGGGGCATTATGAAGGGATATGAGTAGAAAGATGTCTGTTCACATTACATTTGAACTTCTGCATATCAGTACAGCTGGGAAAGCAGAATCACGGAAGGGAGTTCCAAAGACTTGCAGTTCTGGGGAAGAAACTGTGGGAGTAAAAGGCTTTCTTACACCTAGTGATCTGTACTGTAAAAGGGTGGGACTTAGTTGCTTGTCGGGTTTGTCGGGGGTAGTCATGTCGAGGAGGTACAAGTGCTTGTAGTTTATCATTCACCATTAAAGTATTTGTAGAACAGGCAGAGGGATGCAACATTTCGTCATTGGGACAGAGGCTGAAGCCTAGATGACAGTTCAGGACATATCAGGTTGGTGACTCTCTTTTGAACCCTGTCCAGGAGTGAGAGACAAGCAGCAGAGGCACCATCCCAAATGTGACAACAGTACTCCATACATGGGCGAATGGTGGCCTTGTAAGTTGTAAGGTATATATATATATATATATATATATATATATATATATATATATATCCTTTTATAGAAAACTAATGAACCAATAATTACTAATTTTTGAATATATACGCAACACAATGTGTAATATGCATTCTTGTTACTAAACTTTAACGTTTAGGATTATGTACAACACGTTGCAGCCTTCTAACAAAAAGTAAAATAAAATAATAGTACAGAAAATTTAATTGAAGAAAAAAACAACATTGCTCCTCATCGAATTTTTACTTATATAATGTAATACAATTTAACCGGTTCTGAACTAATGAACTTACCATTGCAAATTGTGGAAAAATTTATTCTACGAAACATAGTACGCAAAGTGAGTGTATTGCTTTCTTTGTAAATATGACGTTCCTACTCTCTTTAAAAAATTAAGAAAAAGAGAAAATTATAAACTAATGCTATGCATATGACTTATACATGTTCTATGCTGGATATTCTTTAGTTATCTTAATAATTATGATGTTGCAAAATTGTTTCTCACTGATTCCAGACATAAAATTTATTGCTTTGACCATTATTTAAAAATCTATTCGTTCAACAGCCACCGTCATTTATATTATTTTTCCGTTGTCTTTTCCTATTTTTCGGCTTATTTCCCAATTCAATAAACTATTCAGGCTTTTTCTATTGTAAAAATTGGTTATTTGTAATACTAGCGGCGAGAAAATTGTCAGTCATCATAGGACCACGTGAACAATTACTTCACAAATATCATCGATCCTTCTCAGCTTAATACAACATTGATTCTAGTTGGTTTGATCTTTTACTTGTGAATGTATTTAATGGTTTTCGACCTAGATCAATAGTGCCCCATTTCTCGCACAATACCTTACTTGTAAATGCGTTAGATACTCCCTAAGACGGGATGAAGCATTCTCATCTCTGTTGACAGTGGAGAAAACTCACTTCGTAATCATGTGTGAACGTTTCTTTTTCTTGCCTGCAGCGTCTTTTCATGCGGAAAAATGTTGCTAGCACTTTTATATGCTATAATAAAGTTTATGGCAAGTGTTTGATTGAGCTTTAATCCGTGTTAATTTCCTTTAAATCATTCACAGTAAGAACCGGTCGAGTAAGGAGAACAACAAATAACTTTCCTTTTTTTTCGCTCCATGTGTACAAAACAAAAACAAACGAAACATCCATGAACAGAGTTTCTTTCCTAAAACATCCGATCTATTGCGAGACTGATTTCCATGGCATGGCAATTCGTATTACTGGATTATTCGGACTACTGTTATTATATCGTGTGTTCGACAGAAAGATTCACGATTTCGATAGAAAGATAATAGAATTCGACAAGAACATACACTTGAAGAAGGTCAGAGTCACATCAGTCGAAATGTTGTAAAAATAAAAATCAGTATAAGAGCAACAGTCCGACAAATCTACGTAAGACGAATAGCTAATCATCATGTCAGAAATTCTGGAGTTTAATACAACACGACCGTCTTCAACTTTAATGTTCTGAGAGTATAAAAAAATCTTGCTGATTCGTCCTCTGGAATTCACAAATTTTGATTATTTCATCCACCGGGTTTCCAATCTTCTCATGGTGTTGTTCATCTCCCGAGTGACGATTTTTTTACTTCTATTTACTCTGGTGTCGATAAATGGTTGTTTATTAGCAAAAAGGTACATTGTTTCAAGCTTATATATATATATATATATATATATATATATATATATATATATATATATATATATATATATATATATACATATTACAGAAAAACCTGTGGTGTGCTCGAAAGATAGTTTTGTACAAAGGATTGGAATAGTACACCGCACATTTCCTAGTCTGTGTCAGTTGAAGAGATTTGTTCTAGCATACACCAATTTTTTATTTTCATTTTCTCAAAATCCAGAGTGCCCGTTTTTAGTAAAACTATGTTTTTTTCACATTAAAAAAAAACAATGTTGGTTTTTACTTCTCCACTTTCGTTGGGAACCATGTAAGTATAGGCACTTGTGAAGAAGACTGGTCTAAGTAGTTGTAATTTAAGGATAGGGACTGGTTTGTACAAGTCGGAGTGGAAGTGAGTAGCTAAGTTGTTTATAATCCGTTAGTTGTTCTGGAATCCTGGGTTGTTTTTCGTGTCTTGGTTTTTCGGGCTTGTTTTCTGGGTTTCATTTTTTTAGGGGAGGAGGTCTGATTTGATCTGCAAGACTCGATCGACCTTGGGTATGGGTTGGTTTGGGTTCCTTTTAAGACCAGCCGCTTAAAATGTATAAAATGTTTCGTATTTATATTTGTTATAGAATAAGAGAAGTTGTGTGTGAATTGAATCTTGTGTTGAAGTTATTTTCGTTATTTCTAATTGCTATCGAGAGAGTATAAAATGTACGATAAATGATGGGCTTTTAGAAAGCTGACTTGCCTCATTAGAAGACATTGTTTCCATTCAAAGACTGCTTTTAGAAAAAAAAAAACTGCCACGATGTCACTAGCACTTTCACCGCCGGCGTCACGAGGTGAGATGCAGAAATATGATATATAAACAACTATATGAGTATAACTGTGCATAGCACACATATACACACACATGAAAACGCACACACATAAACACGTACATATACATATATATATATATATACATACTATACATAATTATATGCGTTATTCATATATATATATGTGTATATATGTTTAAAACATTTGCATATATATTCATATATGGCGATATATGCACACACACAGACATACATATATATATATATAAACGATATATGCACACAAACGCATGTACAAATTATGATGCATATATTATATAAAACTATCTATATATACTTCTGAAAGGTACAACACCACAGCAATACAAAAAATAAGAATTAATAGCAATAGTAATACTACTATACTACTACTACTACTACTACTACTACTACTACTACTATGCTGCAAATAATAATAAAAAGAAGAAGGAGAAGTGGGGGAACAAAGAGAAAACTCCACATAAGCAACAAATGATAACCAGCTATACCTAAGTAGGAATAGAACAAAAATAGCAACAGCATCAGATGAGCCTAATGAACCTAAGACAGCCAGATCTTATAAACTGATATTCCTCTACGCAAAACACGTATGCACATAATCATATATGGCGACATCAGCATCCTTTGTTATCACACAAAGATCCAAAAGGGCCAAAGCGGATAGAAAAAGTGAGAACGGCAAGCCTCAACCAACGCAGCAGAGGACGATTGTGGAGTGTATTGAAATCCTGAAGTGATTTATTGCAACTGGAATTCTAATAATGTTTGTTTTACTAACCTTCACCTCAAACTATGTTGCCACTTGGACATAAGAGACTATTAATTTGGGCTCTGCCTAAGAAAAATGAGGATGCTGGTTTACGTTGCGCTTGAACTTCTGCATGTCAGTGCAGTTAAAGAAGGCGGTAACAAGAAGGGAATTCCAAAGTCTAGCCGTTCCAGGGAAGAAGGTATTAGAGCAGAAAACTTTCTGACATTTAGGGACCTCAACAGTGAAGGGGTGTGATTTTGTTGCTAAGCGGGTTTGTCGAGAATATGTACGTAAAGAAGGCACAAGTGCAATGAGTTCATGAGACCACATTCATTAAAATACTTGAAAAACAGGCACAATGGTGCAACATTTCAGCGATAGGACAGGAGTTGAAGCCTAGTTGACTAAGTAAACCCTATTAAATTTTTTGGACCCTATCCAAGAGGGAGAGATAAGTGGTAGATACGCCAGCTCAGATATGGCAACAATACTTAATACAGTCCACCTTCATTGCAGCAGCCCTGGCAATGTCCTCAATGTATTTGTTCCAATTCATATTTTCTGTAAATGTTAAGCCGATGAGTTTGAAGGAAGAATTAACAGGTAGGGAGTTATTTGTCATGGATATCGGCGGTTTGAGACACGTCTTGTAATTTATTAAAGGAAAGCAGCTTAGTTTTACTAGCATTAAATGTTACTTTCCATTTACGTTCCCATTCCGCTACGGTCTGGAGGTCCTTTTCTAAGGATTCAGCCATTGTCTTGAAATTATGTACATCTGTTCTTCCTTCATGCATGTTATAGAGTGTTGTATCTTCAGCAAATATAGCAATCCGAACACAATATTATCAGAGAGGTCATTGATGAATATCAAGAATAATAGTGATCCAATGGTCGACTCCTGAGACACTCCCGCATTAATGTTATGCTGCTTGGATCAATGTCCACCAATGGCAACGTGGATGGTCCTATTGTCTAAGAAGGTTCTAATTATTAGTCCAGTTATGTCGTATTATTAAATTTTCAGTAGCAGCTCTTCATTCCAGACTTTGTCATAGGCCTTGGATATATCAGGGCCTACAATCCTGGTTTCATCCGCCTTATCCAGTGCATTGTATATGCGTTCGAAGATGACTGTTAAAATATTTTCAGCAGAAACATATTGCCTAAATCCATACTGCTTGTCAGTGAGAATATTTATATTTTATAAGTGCTTTATTTTATATTATATTATATGGCTTATAGATTATAGTATTAACAGGGGTCAATTTTGTTTAGCTACATCTAGAAGAATCATTTTTACAATGTAAAAGAAATAGAAAGAAATCTAATACAAAACTGCAATATGACCATTTATTCTCCGCTTACTTCCGTACTAATTCAGTATATTTTTTATTTGTACTTACTACAAGATTTCAACAACATCTCAGAAATATGGTTAATTATTGCGTCTGTAAAACTCCTCATCGATAATTGACTCTTTACACTATGTTAGATCGGACACACACACACACACATACACACACATACACACACACCTATATATATATATATATGTTAGATCGGATACACACACATACACACACACACACACACACACACACACACACACACACACACACACATATATATATATATATATATATATATATATATATACTAGCAGAAGTACCCGTCGTTGACTGGGTTCAAAAACAGCCTACAGAAAATGGACTGAGATTAATGAAAGTATGATAGGTTATGGAATGGAGGGGGGTCGTAAAGAGATAGGCTTTGATGCTCAAAAATTTTACTCTAAGAAAAATATGATAAAAGTAAAGATAATTTTCGCGAAAAATATATTTCTTAATATCAACTTTGTTTCCATTTGTAGCCAAGAGTGATCAACAAAATGATGTTTCCTTACAAAGAGAAAATGTTATATATATATATTATAATATAAATATACAAGAAATAAATGTTACCATAGTCAATAAAAGTTACTTCTATGGTAGAAAAGTTCATTGGTTTCTATTTTTAAGTTTGTAAAAAAAAAAATTAATTCACGAATTGGTTTAAAAAATCAAAATGGCAGCGACTTTGAAATGGAAAGCCCCGTTTTCAATTTTAAAAAGAGGCACCTGAGCATTCTGTGTTAACAATTTAAGGAAGTTCCGCCAACGTAAGGAATATTTATACACATATTTTAATGTTCTCCGTTATTTTGTACTTGGGGGATATTCGATTATGGCATTGTAGTTTATATAAAAATTCATTTAAGTCGTTATCGCCTCAAATTTCGTTTTAATTTCGGTTCGCTGAAATTATTTCAAGTAAAGAGCATTAAAACTATTTCAAAAAGAAAACATGAACTGAACTTTTATTGACTATGGTAACATTTATTTCTTGTGTATTTATTTTTTCGAGTAGTCGTTTGTTGGCTTTTCTGCTAAACACTCTTACTAAATAGTATCGACGAAATATCGAAAAACAAAGAAATAAAAACAGTTTTGGAAAATAATGAAGCTTTACTTACTTCAGTAAAATAATCCAAAACAGCCAAATGGGATATTAAAAAAGTAAACACGTAATTACTTTAGTTTTTTAAAGCAAAGAATCGATATAAATATGAATACGAAGAAAATGGCGCCCTTTTCAAGCAGAACAACTTCGTTTCAGTTTTACAGTAGTTTTAATAAAAACGTAAATTTATGAGATTAATTTATTCGACACAATATGATTCAACTAAAAAATAAATAAAAGCTAATGTGTATTAAGATTAAAGTTAAGGTGTTATTGTGGACCCTCACCCCTTTAAAAAAAACTCGTAAAACTTTGTGACATATTTACATTCGATGGAGGTCAGGCGCGAACGAACACCCCATAATTTATTATACCATATTTCTTCAAACTGAAACACAATTATCAATGTATACTTACGCAAATAGATATGAAAAGTCTTTGTTAAAGTTTGTGCCATATTTCCATGGAGTACAGGCGCGAACGCAGACCCCACAATTTTATGATACCATCCCTATTTAAGTTGAAACATACTTATAAAAGTATTCTTATGTAAATCTATATCAAAAACCCTTGTAAACGTGTTTTTTTTTTCATTTTTAATTTCCACACTTTGGGGGCAAGGCGCGAACGCAAACCCCACAATGTTTATGAACCACCGTTCTGCCAGAGCAAACATACCCATTTCTGATCCGCATTACATCTATCATTATATGTTATCAGCTTTTTAAAATAGTCAACCATATAGAAGCCTATTCGTGACCAGATACACACACACACACACGTTCAGCTTTATATATATATATATATATATATATATATATATATATATATATATATATATATATAAGCCACAATATTTACCTGCAATGATTAGAATAATGTCAAAGAACTAAATTCACGTATAAGAGTACAGTAAGGAGACAATGAAAAATTTTAGTAAATGTTGAAAGATAAGTATTAGGGTTACATGTCTTGATATAGCGTCCTAAACTCGTAAAGAATACAATAAGAAATCTGTCGCTTTTTCTCGACCCCCAGAGAAAGCGGTTGAGTTAGGAGAGCAGCTCCGTCCATTTAGCGGCAATGAGCCGATTATACCACGCATATACAGTAAAAAAAAAAGTAAAAAGAATCAAAGCCAGCATTGTACAAATAAGTTGGCATGTTGAAATATTAACTGATCCTGTATTGTCGTTATATAACTTTTACAAAAGCGCTTGTATTGTGCTCACCTCGGCGAAAATACATAATAAAGTAACAAAATACAACGGAATCGCGGGGTTCTTTCTCAAAACGTTGAGGAAAACTTGGATAAATAAACACATCGTTTACGATTACTGACAGTTGCGTTATACACAGATGAAAGTTCGTAATCATATCCTGTTAGCTGCTGGATCCTGAAACATCCCTTTGTGCGATTATTTCAGACATAGGAAAAACGACCTGCCAATAAGTTCTTTTATACCTAGAAAAAGAGTGAGAATAACCCGTTGAAGACAGATAATGTTTATTCGTCATAATCTTCATTCCAAATTGTTGAGCAGTAACGAACAGTAAGAGTTTACACATGTAGTTATTTCAAAGACATGCTGCTTTCTTGGCTTATTCTCTCTCTCTCTCTCTCTCTCTTTCCGAACCGTGTGCCGTCACATTTTTTATCAATTCACACAAACTCAGTTATTACAATTTTCTTGTGCAGAAGTTGACCTCGTTTTAATAATAATTTTACTTGTTATTCTCGACTACCCGTCTTATGTAAACTATATTGTTACTCGCACAATACTAAACAACACCCATTTTAGTTTTTAAAAAGAAAATATTTATTTACAGAAAAGAAATATACAAATAAAAATTCAATAACTAGAATTTTGGTATGGCATCAACATACGTGTAGGACGAATCATAAAGGATTGTAAAAAATGTAATTAATTGGTTGCAAATTGGAAAGAAACTATCAAAATGTTTTTAAATACACATGTATAAAACAGTAGCTGTATGCATGTGTGAGTAAATATGTAACCGATAAATTCTTACACTACTAGTCACGTAGCGCTGAAATTAAAAGTAAATAGTAATCATGTACCGATGGTGGTTTATGCGAGTAAGAGGCTTTGTTTTGATGGAGGAATAACGCGTGTAGAAATACGTTGGCATGTTGAAATATTAAATGTTCTTTCAACTTGCCACCATATTTTTATTAGTTTCGTACATACGCAAATTTATTGATACCTTAAGTATTTTAATTTAGAATTTTTCTTATTTATTGGTTGACAGCTCAAATGGTAGAAAATAAGGCAAGCGCACTAAATGTTTGGATTTCGGTTCTGGCTGATGTTACACAAGTCATATTTTTTAACTTTTGAAATCAGTATTATATATATATATATATATATATATATATATATATATGTGTGTGTGTGTGTGTGTGTGTGTGTGTGTGTGTGTGCTAAAGAGAGAATGTGTGCGTGAGCGTACTTCTCAACCTATATACCCCACGAATATTTGATCTACAGATTTGAAATTCGTTATATTAGGTATTCAGCCGCGTGAAAAACTTTTTAATCGGTTTTCATCCGGATTTTTATTAGTTTGTCAACTGGTTCACAATTGCGCATGCGCGAATCGTTCACATCATGCTAAGAATAAGTAGGTTTGTAAAACACTTGAAAATCGTGTCACGTTGGTCGAATGGTTATCGTTCTTTAGTCAATATCTTTAGTTTTTGGTTTCAATCTCAGTTTGAGTATGGTTTTTATTACTTACAAGAAGTGAACTGTTTAGAAAACAAACACATAATATTCGCATTCACACGTCTCAGTTTCTTTTCGTTCTTTTACTTCTTGTTTTATAGAAATTTAACGTTACATTTAATACTGGACAATGCCGTGTTAGTATATTATATGTAATAGACAATTGGCTGTGTCATAATAAATACGACATTTGCATGAAATAAAATATATATTAAAAGCGTATTTAAAACCGGGTAAGCCCAAATGACAGTTCGAATGAATCTTTTTCTTTTTTAAGGTTAGAAATATTCGGTTGAACGAAGCATGGCATGCCGAATTCATTAGTGTCTTACATCATATAAGCAGTTTTGGACCATTATAATAAGCACCAACTCATCGAAGATAGTTTTAGTTTTATGTTACTTTATCGTTGGCGATGTTTTTCTATCTGCAAATGTATACTAAAATAACGAAAGTTCTGTGTTTAGGCATTTTATTTAAAAGTTAGTAACCCATCTATTCTTGCTTTTCGAATTTGGAAAATGCGAAAATTAATGGCATTTTCTCTTCTCTGCAACCTCTTTCCGACAAAAGAAATGTTGCGAGACGGTCCCTGCTCTATCGCTATTTTTATGGAAAGTGTTCGACTGAGCTCCAATTTATGGTCTCTCTCGCTAATCCCTCACAAACGCATTCGAAATCACGATCAATAAATTTCCCCACTCCCTATCGTTGCCTTAACCTAAACATGGCTTGCATGACAAGAGATTCTTCTCTAGAACCACGCCTGTGGAACTCTGTTCGTCTGGTCTGCTTTCCAGCTGACTACAATATCGTTAACTTGAAGTCCAACGAAAACAAGTTCTTGTTCAGCCGCTCTCGTAAATTAATTTTACCAAACTGTTTCTATAAACGATTATTACGTAACTGTCCAAATGACAACAATACACACATTAACCCTTATCCTTAAGTGGCCTCCGGACTTTGATATGTGGTGACTCCTTTTGTAAAAAAAAAAAAAATCCTTAGCCGTCCGGCTTGGAACAACATTTAATACCCTTTCTAATATTAAACTTCTTTTTTTTAATCCTTAGGTAATGCAGGAAAACATTCGATCTCAAATGTCTCTTTTGAGTGAGCTTAGTGATTCTCCGATTAAAACCTATTTTCCCTCATGAAGAAGTGAAAAAAAATCATTGAAAGTGTTTATGAATGACCGAAGCAAGTTGTCTTCCAATCATGAAGAATAACAGACTGAATTGCTAAAGGGTTAATTGACTGTTTAATTAGTTTGACATCTATTTATTTCAAACTGTGTGGCGTTGTTTATGTTTATTACTACGGAAGTGAGATATTTCATTTAACTTCGCTAAACCAGACAAAGCTGAAATGGAAATGCTAATGATCTGCCCGGTTAAAATAATAAAACATAAATTAATCGAAGATACATGATTTGTCCAGTTTTATTTATTTTTCGATATTTATTAAATATAAGTTTGATATTAAATATGGGAATCGGGTTTATATTTTAAAAAGAGCGTAGCCAGCAACAATTGTTGGTTTTTAAGACATTTATCATTTTTTAATATTTTCAAATATTTTCATAACGCGTTTCGAGCATTATTTAGCTCTCTTCAGATATTTTTAGTGAAAAGTTTTAGCTAGAAATTTGTTTTTTAGTGAACAGTTTATGGGGTTCCTTTTTATGGATCATTTTAGTTCGGTTGGCCCGATTGTGCTTGTGAAATATATGTGGATGGGAGACTGGATGTTTCTAGTTAGATTTGTTAAGTGATATCGGTCAGTGTTAAGTTCATTTGATAGGTGAAAAGTGTTAAGTCTATTTAATGAATATTTTTATGATATTCTCCCTTTTCCCAAACGCATCAAAGAGGAAACACATCTTAAAAATATTAAAAAATGAGAAAATAAAAAAATGATAAATGTTTTGAAAACCAACAATTGTTGCTGGGTACAATGTATATTTATACATTATTCTCTCATTGAAATCACACAACCATTACTTTATATATATATATATATATATATATATATATATATATATATATATATATATATATATATATATATATATATACAATAGAAATGTGCCAGCATAAAACGTAATATGGTTAAGCGTAAACATTGAAAAGAAAAGAACAAGATATTTTAGTAAAAAATTTAATAAAATTATAACTTAAAATATTGCAGCATTAAGTATTGATTATATACCGTTAAATTGAATTTAAAAAAAAAAATCTTAATGCTGCAATATTTTAAGTTATAAATTTATTATATTTTTTTACTAGAATATATTGTTGTCCTTTTTCCATGTTTAAGCTTAACCATATTACTTTTCATGCTCACATTTTTCTATTGTAATCCATGATTTTCCAGGCTTCCAGTAAATTCACTTGTTCTTGGTTTAATTTCAGTCTTATTTTTTTGCCCCCATAAACATAACATATACATATGTAGAACAATGTACGGCACTCGTCTGCTTCCAGTATATCTAGTTCACTGGTCCTTTTTCTTTTCGCAAGTAGCTGAAGCGACGTGGTTGCTATGGAAACCAGTCATAAAAACGTCGTTCACATCCTTACGATTTTTTACGATTTGAACACCAGTAAATTCATCATAACTTTTGTTTTACTGAAGGAACATTCATTTTTTTTCACAAGAAGGTGATCTATACACTGTAATAATTGTTTGAAATTTGGTCGAAAAATGAGTGAGCGGTGAAGCTTTAAAGCAGTTCCAAATGACGAAACTGCTACTTAACCATATATTCAAATACGATAGTGTTTGAATTATATATATGTATATATATGTATATATATATATACACACACACACACACACACACACATATATATATATATATATATATATATATATATATATATATATATAATAGAAGATCACTTCGCGTTGCTCGGTCGTAAAACGAGCTTAAATATAGTTTGATAAAGGCATATTTAATATGCATTATTAGGCAGATAATTTTCTATTGAATATTACATTGTATCTCAGTGTTTACTGGTCGTTAAATGCAGTGAAATATTATATTTTGTCATTCGGATTTTGCATTTGTTATTATAAAGCCAGTTCCCTATTCTTTATTACATCGTTTATGTAGGATTATATTAGTCATTTAATAAGTTTATATATTTATATATTTGCGTGTATTTATGTGTGTTAGATGTGGTTTTCATTAGCTAGGATCGAAATCAAAAGATCTAGCTCACACGCCTTATTCGTTACCGTCTGAGATAAGTACCCATGCATATCAAAATTTAGTTGGCTTACCAAATTTATCTACCAACGTTTACTTTTTAAATAGTTGTGTTTGAAAGCTATATCAATGCGGTTCGTGTAAAACATCGCGCACACAAGTTAGCACATAAAAGCATAATGGCAATATTAGAAGGAATTTTTAATCATTTTCAATTATATTCCCTTTATTTCCCAACAATTTGCCGTGCAAGATGGTAGGTGTTGATGTCCATATTTTTTTAAAGTAATATCCCGTTATAAGGAGAGGAATTAAAAAAAGACGTAACTGTTTGGTGATGCTTTCGTTTTTCTGTTTACATTTTTTTTCTTAGAGTCAGTTTCGCAGTTTGACTGTTAAATTATATTCCAGAATACGAGTTGTGACAGATATTAAGTATTGTTAGGAAATATTGTACTTGATTTTAATATATAAAAATGATTAATTTTTGTTCGTTATGTTTAACGGTGTATTCTTAGGAGTGTCAAGAACTGCTTTATTAGTGTGGTGTAATATCCCTCTTCGGTAATGGTAATGATTAACGGGAGATAACTCTACGTATGCTCTTAGCACCTGCTAAAGTGTATACGTCTATATGTATATGCACGTCAATATATATAGGCATTCACGCATATGTATATGTGTGTGCGCGCATACCCACATGTATATACACACATATATATGTATTTATTTTTATTTTAATAATTGAATGTATTTATTTATTACATACGTATTCATTTATTTTTTCTATATATTAATTTATTTATTTATCCTATTTGTTTATTTCTTTATGTTAATATAAACACGTACACATTTTTCGCTGCATTTCATGTAACCTTTTAATTTATCAAGGCTACCCGGCTCTTCCCAGGTTTTAGGCATTTTTCATTAAGTAATGTATACCACAACACAATAACAAAAGAAAAAGTAATTATTTCTTAAATGACACGCTGCGCTTAAAGATACCTGCTCTATCTAGAATATTGAGCAATTTAATAATCTCAAGTTGTCCCCCACTTTCCACGAAAATTTGATGAAGAATGAAGTCATAACCGGAAGTAAATCCTTTCTTACCCACTCCTACTCAAATAAAAAGGAGGCGAATGAAGTCTAAGAGGATTGTTTTATAAAAACAGTCGCCAATCCATGTGATGATTATTTCAAGTTTTCCTTCACTTAATACCATAATTTAGAAGGGGAATGACGTCCTCGTCGGAAGTAACCACCTGCTTATCGCGTCACCCTACTCGAATAAGCAAGAGGATATAATGTCTTTGACGATTGTCTCATTTAAACACTCGTCAACATGATGATAATCTCAAGTTGTTCCCAATTAACATCATAATTTGAAGATGAATAACGTCATCACAGGAAGTTACCCCCTGCTTATCATCCCACCCTACTCGAATAAACAGGACGAGATAATGTCTGGGACGATTGTCACATTTAAACACTCACCAATCCATGTTATAATAATCTAAAGGTGTCCTTTATTTAATACCATAATTTGAAGAGGAATTACGTCATTACGGGAAGATACTACCTCTCTGCTTAACACCCCCTACTCGAATAAACAGGAGGAAATATTGTCTGGGTAGTTTGTCTCATTAAACCCTTCGTCAATTCATGTGATGATAATCTCAATTTGTCCTCGAATTTCCACCATAATTTGAAGAGGAATGCCATGATCACCGAAAGTTACATTCCGACCTATTACCACAAACTCGAATAAACAGGAGGAGATAATGTCTGGGAGGATTCTCTCCAATCAATGTGATTGTCCCCGACTTAACACCATAATTTGGAGAGGAATGACGTCATAACCGGGAATTACCACCTTACCTATCACCCCCTCCTACTCGAATAAAAGAAGAAAATAATGTCTGGGAGGATTGTCTCATTTAAACACTCGCCAATCAATGTGACGATAATCACAAGTTGTTCTTCACTTAACATCATAATTTGAAAAGGAATGACGTCATCAGGGGAAGTTACCACTCTAATCCACTGCTGATCCCTCCCTTCTACTCGAATAAACATGAGTAGATAACGTCTGAGGAGATTGTCTTAAACGAACACTCGCCAATCCATGTGAGGATAATCTCAAGCTGTCCCCTACTTAACACCATTATTTGAAGAGGAATGACGTCATCACCGGAAGTAACCCGTTTTATTCTGAGGATACAGTGAAGAGAATCAGCATTCCTATCCCGTCGCGGTTAACCGCCTCACGAAAGCCAGAGGAATAGTTGGCGAAACGTCGTGAAACAAGAACTATGAAGATGAGAATAAAAGTCCGCAAATAAATAAATAAATAAATAAATAAATTATTCATTTCAAAGAATTCCAATAATAAAATAATATGACTTTGTTTTGGTGCAACTTTAGCTTCGAGGAGTGTCGTGGAGTTTTGTAGGCGTCTAATCACTCAGTCTCCAAAAAAAAATTCCTTGAGCTTAGAGAATAACCATAAGTTACAGGAGGCTAGGTTAGCGGGGGTGAGGAACTATCTTGATGCCCATCTTCGTCAAAATATTGGATGTCTAGTGGTTTATACTTTTATCGCCTGCAGTAATTAAGAAGGTCGTGTGTGGAACACGCTAGATTTAAAGTGGGCTAGTAACCATTGATTAAGTTTTTGCCTGTTAGCCTGTATAGACTTGAAAGGTATAGTTTTCGGTTTTGTTGCGGTCTGTGCTCTGCAGGGCACTTGCACGGGCTTTGGATAGAGTAGTGTACTGGTGCATTCGCGCAAATCTTCCGCATCTTCAGTTTCTCGCGATAGTTGTATGTACGATTCCCATACAGACATCAAACTGTGACACAACTATAGACACAGAACGAACCCTATTTATGAAATTCTTTATTTGGTCAATCAACTCAGGTATTCTAACTTCCTTACTCTTCCTACACCTTTCATCATCCCTCATAGACTTCATGTTTTCTTTGAATCTCTTATGCCACTCAAAACCTCATACGAGAGTCATGCAAGATGGTCCAATAGCAGTCTGAAGCATTCCGTACATTTCCGTAAGTTTAAAACCGAATTTGATTATATATCGTTGTTTCAAAGTGTCATCACTTAAGCAGTCATCTCATAAGATGTATATCAATAAAATACTGAAAATACAAAAATGGGTTGCAAGCTAGTGCATATATATATATATAATTGGAGAAAGGTCAGCTGATGGTCTACTTGTGATGCATGTCTGAAGCTCCGCATAACCTCTTGTTTAGCTCCCCCCTTACCGAAACTCTTAAAAAAAAATATGACGACAGTACAATCTAAAAATAAGCTTAAACCAGGATTAGGGACAAACAAATTCAACTTGCCTCCTCCCTTGAGGCTCTCATTCACAAATATCCGTGGACTTAGAACTAACTTAGCTGATGTTGAAGCATTTCTCTTAACAAATACCCCGGATATCTTAGCACTAAGTGAGACTAACCTACACTCCTCCATTCCCTCTAACCACTTTAACATGCCTGGATATCTCCCACTCTGCCGTAAGGAATCTGACAGACATATGCACGGACTTGGAGTTTACATTCCTAATACCCTTCCCTTGACTAGAGAAACAAACCTAGAAACAGATGATCAAGCCTTTATGTGCTTTAGACTAAACATGCAACACAATATTAGCTACTATTATTTTCTCTACCGCTCTCCCTCGACTCAGGACTGCTCCATAATAAACAAAATATCTGACAGCAGAGACACGGCACTGTCCCTCGACACTAGCGCACAAATACATGTGTTTGGTGACTTTAATGTCCACCACAAAAGCTGGCTTGGATTCTCTACTCACACAGATGCAGCGGGCAGCACAACCCATAGCTTCGCTATATCTCACTCCCTATCACAAATTGTTACGTTTCCAACCCGTTTCCCTGACCAGGAAGAACAACACGCATCACTTCTAGATCTGTTTTTGACCACAGTTCCCGATGACTGCATAACGAAGGCCCACAGCCCACTCGGGAACGCTGATCATGCAGTGATAATGGTTGAAATCGCCCTAAACTCTAGACCCAAAACTGAAGAGCCAGTGCTCAAAACAACGAGATATTATAATAAGGCTGACTGGGAAGCCATCAGGGAACTAATTAGAGATGCTCCATTGAAAAATATTTTCTCTCTCCCTGCTGAACAATGTGCAAACGAGACCACTGACTGGTGCAAAACTGCAATTGAAGCGCATGTTCCCATGCGGAAATTTTATAGTAAGCCCCACTCTCCCCAATGGTTTACGTCGACTTGTGCAACTGCCATTGCTCAAAAGCAGCATGCATACCGTAGGTTTAACCGACATAAGTCTAGTTCAAACAGACTGGAGTATATAGAAGCTAGAAATAACGTTAAGAAAGAAATAGCGACAGCTAAGAGAGAATTTACGGAAACCACTAAAAAGCGCATCGAAGCACAAAAACTAGGAACTCGAGACTTCTGGAAAATCTACAACAGTGTAGTAAATAATGGGCAATCAACATTTCCCCCACTAACCAACAATCACGAGGTTGTCTCCTCAGCAACCGACAAGGCTAACATGCTTGCCAGTCGGTTTGCCTCAAACTCCACACTGGACCCTTCCAACCACCCCCTACCTGACTTTCCTATGCGGACAGACGCCACACTAGACGATCTGAAAACCACCCCTGCTCAGGTGCATGTTATCATAAAAAACCTTGACACCTCAAAAGCATGTGGACCCGATCTTATCCCAGCTGTGCTATTAAAAAGTGCTCAGCCGAAGTAGCTCCAGTTCTCTCCAAACTCTACAACAAATGCCTTAATGAAGCTTGCTTTCCGGGCTGTTGGAAAACTGCTTCTGTTGTACCAGTATTCAAGAATTCTGGCGAAAGGACAGACCCATCAAATTATCGCCCCATTAGCCTCCTCCCACTTTTTGCCAAAATATTTGAGACCATAATTAACCATGCTCTAGTCCATCATCTTACAGATGCTAAACTACTGACTGACAAACAATATGGATTTAGACAAGCCCGTTCCACAGCAGACATCCTAACTGTGATCTCTGAACGTATATACCATTCACTGGACAAAGCGGGGGAGGGCAGCGCGGTAGCTCTAGATATATCTAAGGCTTTTGACAGGGTATGGCATGAGGGTCTCCTCAGTAAAATCAGATCATACGGTATCACTGGTAGAATACTTAACATAATTAAATCCTTCTTAGATAAGAGAAAAATCCAGGTTGTCCTCGACGGTCGTACATTTAAACAATATGATATAAATGCGGGGGTGCCCCAGGGTTCTATCCTTGGACCTCTATTGTTCCTGATATTCATAAATGACCTCCCCGACAACATTGCCTCTGAGATGGGTATATATGCTGATGACACTACACTCTATGGCAGACACGACAGGAAGACGAATGAACACATTTCTAAAGAAATGGCAGAAACACTAGAGGAAGACCTCCAATCTGTAGTGGAATGGGGACAAAAGTGGTTGGTCGCGTTCAATGCTGCCAAGACTAAACTAGTTTCATTCAATAATTACAAGAAACTCTCTCTACCACCCATAGCAATGGCCAACGACTCTTTATCTGAGAGTCCATCTTTCAAACTCCTTGGCCTAACGTTCACAGGAAACATGAGTTGGAACAATTACATTGCCAGGGCCGCTGCAAGAAAGGTGGGCTCTCTTTACCGTGCTAGAAAACTACTAACACCCGAAAGTATCCTGTACCTCTATAAGGCCACCATTCGCCCATGTATGGAGTATTGCTGCCACATCTGGGCTGGTGCATCTGCTACTAGTCTCTCGCTCCTTGACAAGGTTCAAAAGAGAGTCGCAAACCTGATAGGCCCTGAATTGGCATCTAAGTTTCAGCCTCTGTCCCATCGACGAAATGTTGCATCCCTCTGCCTTTTCTACAAGTATTTTAGTGGTGAATGCTCTGACGAACTGCAATCACTTGTGCCCCAACGACGTGAGCACCCTCGACATACCCGACAGGCTGCTAAATCCCACCCCACACTGTAGAGATCCCTAGATGTAAAATATCTTTTTACTCCAATAGTTTCTTCCCCAGAACCGCTAGACTCTGGAATTCCATTCCAGGTCCCTGCTTCCCCAACAGTACTGACGTGCAGAAGTTCAAGTGTAACGTGAACCGACACCTTGCTGCCAAAATCCCTACATAGTACCCCAGTAGTTGTTGCCCCTGATAGTAGCCCCCTACACCAAAGTTGCAATTTGCCTTGTTTGGGGTGAAAATGTAATAAATATATATATATATATATATATATATATATATATATATATATATATATATATATATGAAGCCCATCGAAAAGTTGGTGAGATGTTGAGATGTAATCTTTGGCTTCCATTTTTCGTTTTCTATTTCATTATATATCGTCGAATTTACTTCATCATCTGTCTGTTATATATACATATACACACACACCTATGAACATTTTCATATATATATATATATATATATATATATATATATATATGAAAATGTTCATAGGTGTGTGTATATGTATATATAACAGACAGATGATGAAGTAAATTCGACGATATATGATGAAATAGAAAACGAAAAATGGAAGCCAAAGATTACATCTCAACATCTCACCAACTTTTCGATGGGCTTCATCGAAAGTCGGAACAGTGGCAATAGACGAAAATATCGACAATTTTGGTGGATATTTCATGGACATATATAGAATAATGCGAGTATGATAAATTTATATGCCCTGGGAATATGCTAGAAAAATATAACCACATTAAATATAAACAAACGCTTTCGCACAGGCACACACACACACACACACACACACACATATATATATATATATATATATAGCTTTACCTACGTATTGAGCACTTTTGAAGTAAATATTTAAAGTTTACGCATAAATCTATACTTTCGTATATTAATTTTATGTGAGTAAATTAAGTTGTTATATATATATATATATATATATATATATATATAATTATAAAACTCAAATGACCTTTTAACGATGTATGTAACCCATTTTCCTGTTTAGGACATCCGGTTGCGCATGTGCGCATAACCTGCGCACTGAAATATTAACGTTATTATTTCGAAATTATTATTTAACATGGGAAGAGTGGGGTTCAAAATAACTGAAACGTAATACAGAAATGAACGATGTAAAAAAAAACGCGGACAGTATTAACAATTGTTTATTTGGATAATTTAAACGCGAAAAAAATACAAAAGAACAATTGGGACGCTGAAATATTAACGTTATTATTTCGAAATTATTATTTAACATGGGAAGAGTGGGGTTTAAAATAACTTAAACGTAATTTCAGAAATGACCGATGTAAAAAGGCATATATATCAAAATTTAAATTTAACCATAATAAGTATTATGGTATCTGTTCAGTGCTCATTTACCTATAAGTATGGCCAACCACTTATAATTCAGTAACTGTTATTTTTTTTCTCCAAAATAATCAATTATAATAAACAGAACGACTCATAGAAATCTATCTATATTATTTTTTTCATTTTAATATACTTTCATAGAAATGCTTCTGTTATGTAAAAAAAAACCCTATTTTATTAACATCACAAGTGTCACGCTCATATATGAATTCAATAGGTAATATAACATACTGACCCAGCGGATCACGGGTAGTCTAGTATATATATAAAACAGACCAAACAATTTGATATTAGCCCGGAGTCTGGAAAATAGCATTAACATTCATTCATTCCGCTCTCAATTCCCTTTCAGTTTTTATGCATAAGTTTGCATTCAAAACTCGTCCACCTATTTCAGATAGTGTTTCCATGTTATTCGTTGGGTTATTATTATTATTATTATTATTATTATTATTATTATTATTCGTTTACACCTCTTTCCTACCATTATTGTTGTGACTGCTGCTGTTGTTATTGTTGTCGTTGTGCTTCTTCACTTTCTAAATCTTATTTCCCCGTTTCCTCTTTCGTTCCTTTCCCGTAGACTCGTATTTCTGGCACCTATTATTGATATTATATTTAGTCACTTTCCCCGCATTTGTTACAAAAATTGCTGCGAAAAAAAAATTGGCACTAAAAAGAATTCCATTTCAATTGGTGAGCATAATAGAAGACAATTACTCTGCAATGGTGATCACTCCTCTTTCATTCTGATGCGAACAAAATAAAAAGGGATTTTTCCCGCGATTTTCTCGTAAAAATTTAGAATATGTATACATTTACAGAAAAGCATGTAATGTGCTCTTCTTATACATTAAAAAATGAAAACATCTACTGAATCAGTCAATCAACCAATCAATCAATCAATCAATACACACACACACACACATATATATATATATATATATATATATATATGTGTGTGTGTGTGTGTGTGTATTAGAAAAAGTATGCCACCAGAGGGAGTACATATTTTTGCTAACACACAAACACACACATATATGTACATAAAAGTATGTTCTTCTCGCACTGACATTGATGTTACAAGCTTTCTTTTTCTAATTTAAAAACTATTAAAACGAACTTCTTATAATACTCAGGTATGGGTATGCAAGCGACTTTATTATGTTGGGCTAATTTGTATATCTCTTTTAAAAATAGATTTTCATTCATTAATTATTAATTATTTATTTTTTGTTGTTGTGGTTTTATTTGGATGATTGATTCTATTTAAATATAATTAATGCACATTTTCTAGCACACATATATGTATATTTCCCTCTCTCTCCCTGTCTTACCTATAATTTTTTTTTCTCACTCAGACATTGGTATTTAAAGAACCTTTTTTCTATTGTTTTTTAACAGATTTCGTAAAATACTCTGTTATGGATACGCAAGAGACTTCATTAAGGATAACTAATTTGCATATCTTCTTAAAAAACGAGGTTACATTAATTAATTATTCAAATTGTATAATTACTTATTAGATGATTGGTTCCAGTTTATTGTTATGCTTACTTCTTTTTATGTTTTATATGTATTTTATCTTTCATAGTTTCATCATCGTGAATAATTGCGTAGAATTAAAGATTAAAACCTTAGAGCAAGTGACTTTGTACGTGAGTGCGCGAAACGACTTTACAAAACTTCCCTGAATATTTGGTCTACGGACTTCAAACTTGATATATAGGGTATTTGGACTTCAGGAACACTTACTATTTGGGTGTTTATCATGTATACATTGCTGCTAAGGGGTCAAAATTAATAAAAAAAATAGTTGACCTTGGAAGAAATAAATTGACTTACTTCTGAGCATACGTATATATACATTTTTAGTTTTTAGTTGTTTAAATTTTTAGCCTTTTTAAATGCTAAATAACGACTGTGGTTTAAGCGCTGACTGTTTGAGCCTCAATTCCAAGTGATGACACCGAAGTTATTGTTTTAAAACTTTTCAAGTTATCATTACTATATATATATATATATATATATATATATATATATATATATATATATATATATATATATATATATATATTGAGTACAATATGATAACTAATAGAGAGGGTACTATATACGCAATTTCCATAGATTAATATATAAAATTTAGCGTATTTTACGATCGGCCAACCCTAGGAGGCCTGTTATATATATATATATATATATATATATATATATATATATATATATATATATATATATATATGTACTTAATTTACTCATATAAAATTAGTATACGAAAGTATAAATTTATGCGTAAATTCTAAGTATTTACTTCAAAAGTGCTCAATACTTAGGTAGAGCTAGTTAGTAAGTTATAAAATATATATGACGATTAAGCTACACTGAATATTCTGCGTTTCATACACTCTAGGACTCTTCAGGCTTATAAGCTTTAAGCTAAATTCAGTGTAGCTTAATCGCCACATATATTTTATAACTTACTATATATATATATATATATATATATATATATATATATATATATATATATATATATATATATATATATAATTGACCTTCTCTGCGTGAGTGCAAAAAGTATCGACCAAATTCCTATCTGTATATTTGGTATACAGATTTGAAACTTAATATACAGGGTATTTGGACTTCGGGAACCTTTTAGATTTGGTTTTTAGCCTGTAAAAATGCTGTTTACGGTTAAAAACTGAAAATACAACAGTTGACATTGGTAAAGTGACTAATTTTTGAGCATGCGTTCATATAGATTATTAGCTTTATGTCACTTAATATTAAACCTTATTTATCCATCTGACGATAGCTCAGCCGGTTACAACAGAAGCTTAAAAATGACTCTGATAGATCGCTTAACGTTTTTTGTTTTGATTCCAACTGATGACACCGAAATCATTTAAAAGAAAAACTTGTGAAATCATTACTATGTATATTAGGTACAATGTAATATTTAATAGAGACTTTGCTCTATAATAAACTATACGAAATTTTCATAAATTAAAATATCATATTTAAACTTTCTTATGTGCTGGCAACACTGCTAGTTTATTTGCAAATATGATCTTGTTTGAGTGTGCAGAACGGTCTCTACCAAACTACTAACGTGCAACTGGAATTATAGTGGATTTAGACCTTTGAAAAATTTTGTTAGGTATTTAGCTGGTAAAAGTAACCGCTAAGGGTTCAAAATTGAAAATAAAATGCCCTCTAGAGAAATGAGTAGACTAAAGTTGTTATTTCTGCGCATGCGCAAATATACATTAGTTGTTTAGGTCGCTTGATTTTTAATGTCCTCCTATCCATCTGACTATAGCTCAAACAGTTATGATTAAGGCTGGAACACTAAATATTGTGATTTCAATTCTAGCTGATGGCACCGAAGTCATCATTTTTTATACTTTTGAAATCATTACTACATATTGGGTAATATTTATGCTCAATAGAAGATTTAGCTCAATAATAATAAATAGGAAATCTACATAAATTAAAATATCATACTGAAACGTATCTTACGACCGGCCCTGCCGGAATGTCACTCATATATATTGAATGTAATATAATGACTAATATAGGATTGACTCTATAATAATAAATACGAAATCTGCATGAATTAAAATATCATATTTAAATGTATTTTACAACCAACTAAAGTCAGGTCACCTTCTAGTATGTCTCTCTCTTTCTTTCTCTCTCTCTCTATCTATCTATCTCTCTCTCTCTATGAATATATATATATATATATATATAGCGTGTCACAATAATGTATACACTCTTTAAATGATCATAAAACCAACATCTATAATATAAATCTGACCTGTCTGTTTAATGTATGTATGTACGTATGTTTGTATGTCTGCCTTAAACTTTCGACAAATGCGACGGATTTTCATAAGATCCATATAATTTTTAAAGCTCGATCCTTCGGACGACAAATATCTAATAATTGGCCATAAACTTAATTCTTTCATTCTCAACCGGGCACTTTTCTACTACATTTTTTTTACTCAGCACACAACTCCAAAAAAACCGGGAAACGCCGGGCACTCAGACTAGTTTATTATAAGAAAGAATAGTTTCATAAGTCCAAATACTGTGAACAAATATAGAAACCAGCTAATTATCCAAAGTGTTCAAATTATTGGCCATGGTGCTCACTGATTGAATCGAAAACGTTCCTAATCAGTTCAATTGGTATGTTGACCCACCTTCTTTCAATGGTCGCTTTCAACTCACAACTCATCCATTGTAGCTCGCTTTGTGGTGTGAACCATGTGTTTAACATACCCCCCCCAAAAAAAAGTCCTATTGGGATATTAAATCTGGTGAACGTGGACAGTACTCGATACTTCCTCTTCGTCCTAACTATCAGTTTCGTAAGTGACTATCAATATTTGCTCTTACATCATGATGATAGTGAGGAAGTGCTCCATTATGCTGGAAGTGCCATTCTGTATTCCTAAAAGCTCTTGGGAACGTGGTATAGCGTATTCATGTAGCATGTTGGGATAATTTAAAGAGTGTATACATTTTATTGTGACACCCCGCATATATATATATATATATATATATATATATATATATATATATATATATATAGGATGGAACGATAAAATTGCCCCCCTTAAAACAAGACATGCTTCCATTTCCGTTTCATGAAAACTGGTTCTCTTTGTTTGTTGTAGACCATTACTAGTTGGACAGTTGTGTACAAAACCCAAGAGCGATAGTACACTTCTATGATATCTGAAAGTAACATAATGTTCAAAAAGCAAGATTGGAGATGTGCCGCTGTTCAGTTCATGCTCCGTACCGATCCAAGTTATGACAACAGGACTATTGCCAACATTCGCAAAATGTAAATTCGGACAATTCAATGCTTGAAGGCACAGCTCAACGTATCGGACAACTCATTGTTATGGTCTTTCGTGCGATTTCAATTAATGGCCACATCTGCCACCTCATATCTTCGAAGTCGGTTTAAAAGTCAACACCAACGTGTACCTGGATGTGCTGAAGAGTGTGCTGAATCCACTGGTGCAATAAGGTGACCGCTGACAGACTTTAGATGTTGCAGCTGAATCCACGCCAGCCCACAAGTCAAAAGAGACCAGGGTTTGGCTTCAGAAGGGGTGCTACAACTTTGTACCTTCTTTCACTGCCCTCTTCTGCCGACCTGAACTCACTGGACTACTTTGGTAATACTTCGAGAATAACACTAACATTACCTCCCACAACACAAAGCCAGCCTGATCGCTGCCATCTGCCGAGTATTCGCTGACCTCCCGCCGTTTGTGGAAAAGGCATGTCCCCAGTTCCGACCCGTATCGAGCCTGTGATGTAGACTAAAGACAGCTACATTTATAACTAGGTGCGAAGACCCAGTCTCCTTCGGTTAAGATGAAACATGAAAAATACCTTAGTGCCCATACAGTTACAAGTGTAGTCCTAGGTAGTTCGGCTCGAACATTCACAAAAGTCCTACAACGCAGTCTCAGTTACTTTCACGAACACAAGGTTGATCTGACCCTGGAGGCAGCAGCTGATGATCCTTTTATTTATCTTTCTTTAGTTGAAAAAGATCTTTCAACTTTCAACTTCCATAAGTTCATTTGCAAGTAATAATAATAATAATAATAATAATAATAATAATAATAATAATACAAATAATAATAACTTTAGCGGGCAACTATGTTAGGAGGGTGTCATGACCATAAAAATCTATAAACATGTACACATACTTGATCTAATTTAAATATATATTTCTTTCTTTCAGTCTCCATTTTTTTATAAAATGCATCTCTTCCGAGGCAACTATATATTACGTAAAATGAAATAATTGACTGAGCATTACCCTGACTCGGGTTGTAGTTTTCATATGAAATTAATCATTCACAAGAAGAGAAAAATATAGTTAATTATGAACGATGTTGCACAGGAGAATTCATAATAAACAGAATGGCGATTACAACTTCCTTTTTTCTAGTTTTACTGGCTATTCTTTGCTTATCAGCAGACAGATGCTTCGCAGGGTTGTGCGAGACCGTGGACAGTCTTCCTCCAAGTTAAAACAAACCTCCAAAATCTAGCTCAAAACCGACTCCAGGGAATTAAGGGGGATATAATGGGGTAATAACAGGGAGGCAGAATACCTTATTTTAATGTAAAAAAAAGTATAAAATAGCAAATATCTCAACAACTTCACCGGACGAGAAAGATTAATATGATTTTCGGAATCAGCACCTCCAAATTAGTCTAAATCAGCTTAGAAACCTTGGATACCAAAAATGTGTTGGTTATTGTTATCATAGTTATCTTGTGTTATATCAGTGAGACTTCTGCTGCATTGGCGCTAACAGAGATTTTACATAGGGTTTGTATTTTGTGACCTTCAGAGATCTACACAAACTTACAGTTTCGGTAGTCATACTACACTTATTACAAAACGTAATACATTTCTTAATCAAAATTTTTAAGTACTAAATTTTAGGTAAATGTAAACATTTTCACCGTCGAAACAATAATATATTACTTTATTTCTTTTTGTTGTATTGTACTTCACTCGAAGTTCTAAAAAATTACCGGTCGCCTTCTTTGAACTTGAGATTAACATTTGATGTCTATACGTGATATATAGTTTTTTCAATGTTTCATTTAATATTGCTTCCATTCTCACATATTAATTAAGTAATTAATGAAGAACATGCAGTTTTTTTCTCATTGATTTACTCTGTGTTGATATGTATTTCTTTGTAGTCTCTTAGTTTTACCAGATTCAAGGACAAGAATTCATCTAATTTGATGAAACATTTAGCTTAATATTGTTCTTAACAACATCACTTGGAGAAGATGCACCATTCCTCGTCTAATCTAATGTAGGGTAGCGAATATTACATTATTTTGATATTTAGTCAGCTTTTACTTGTGGAGGTAAAAAATCCTCATTCTCTGCTGTCTTGAATAAATCCTGTGTAGACGGGCCTCACATATTTGAGGATAATGTCTAGTAGGCATTTAATTTCTATCCAAATATGACTCTTGCAATAACGAATTAACTCTGAAATAACGAATTAAGATTAAAAGTGGCAGATTTCTTTCCTATATAAATTTTAGGCGGTGCGATTATCTAATTCCGGATGAATAAGCTGTTACGTCACTCATTTCCTACCTGAAAAACGTATGATGAAACATGTAAACATGCTCTTTCTTACAATTGTTTATAATTTATTTCAATATTTGTAACTGATATTCGTTTTAAAATGTATTTATAATGCTCTCTGCAAAATCTGCAAAAATGCTAACGTTTTCCACTTCGCTAACAGGGATATACATGCGAGTCTGGGTCGCTTGTGAATTTGATATTTTATTGGAATTTCATTCTTCGATTCCACTCACTTATGGTGAGTGTGTCTTCAGAGCAGTGCAGTAGATATTATCTGTAATAAGAAAAACAGTCTCGACTGTCACACCTACATTAAGGAGTCAAAGACTTCAATCACAATATTCCCAACTTCTACCCTGTCTTAGAGTTAGTGTCTAACTTCATCTCAATCGTCAAGGATCTTCAAGAGATGACCATTAAAAAACAACATGTTTAAGCTTGAACTTGTTTAGTCCGTAAAGTAATTACATCAGGTATAAACTGTTATTCTCGGTAGGTTTAGGCCGATTTAAAATCGAACGTTTCTCGGGTGTATTTTGTCAAACTGTAGATCTTTCTATCAAAAGAATCTGAACAGTACTTCGAGAAGAAACATCACTTGATCTACAGGGATATCCTGGTCTCGTTTCGTTATGCGTGGCCATGTAGAAGTCTTAAGTAATTCAAAATTTACTTTTTATATCGCCCACACCGAGAATTGAACCTGACCCCTCCCAGAGGAGTGTCACTTTAAAGTAAATTTTACCTGATACTATATTTGTTATGTGACGAGTTCTCGTTGAGGGGACAAAAATATGCTATCCTATGTGTTAAATATAGGCTTTCGTTTGAAATTTCGCAAGGGTTCTTGAGTTTGAGTGAAAGAACCATGGATTCTACCAAATATACTTGAAAAAAGTCAAAGGTTACATCAGATGCAACGCTGTGATAATAACATTCGAGGTAAGAACGGTCATACAAATATTCGAAATAATACAACTTATATCAATAATGCAGAAACCATGGATAAAATGTATGTGAATGTTACAATGAAAATAAATTATATTTTTTTGTTTTTTATTTACGTTTCAATAATTATAATCGAAAACTGAAATCGATATTTTTAAATAACGTTTTAGAAAATGTTGACAAAGTCGATGCTACATCCATTCTGAAACAAATTAATTTTAGATACAATGACGGCAAAATATGTAAATTTATTAACTAAAAATCTCTAGACAATTTTTATCTTTTTTTTTTTTTTTTTTTTACAAAGGCTTCACCACATTATCAAGGCCCAGAGGCCACTCAAGGATAAGGGTTAAAGAGTGTACAGTAGAAATTGGTCAATATAGTAATCATTAGTAATGAAAATTTGGTAAATTTAATAACTTATATGGAACGGCTCATCAAGAACTTATTTACTTTAGACTTGAACACAACCATATTGTAGTCAGCCGGAAAGCAGGAAAACGGAAGACAATTCCACAGGCGTGCAGTTCTAAGAAAGAAGCTTTGTTCACGGAATCTACGTTTAGGTTTAGGCACAGATAAAGAGTGGGGGAAATTATTGATAGTGTTTACAGCTAGACGAGTGTTTCTTGTGAAAGTTTGGCGAGGGGGGACCATAGATTGAAGCTCAGTTGAACACTTTCCATGAAAATAACGATACATCAGAGACAAACTCGCAACATCTCTTCTGTGAGATAGAGGTTGCAAGGAGGAGAAAAGGACATCTCCTACGAGGCTACGAAGTCTATTTTGAACTCTATCAAGGCAGGGCAAGTCCTTTCTAGCAGCTCCTGCCCAGATGTGGCAACAGTATTCCATCCTTGGACGTACCTGGCTCTTATATAGGTAGAGAATAGCATCAGCAGTGAGATATCTACTGGATCGATAGAAAGATCCCACCATTTTTCCAGCGGCCTTGGCAACAGATTTGATATACGTCTTCCATTTAAGATCAGGAGTAATGGTCAAGCCCAGAAGCTTGTCAAAACTTGAGGCCTCCTGAAGACGAGAGCCATTCATTTCAATTGATGACAAATGTGAATTAGAATGTTGATGATGTAAAGAGAGAAGCTTGGTTTTAGATGCATTAAAAGTAACCAGCCACTCCTTTCCCCATTGTACTACGTGCTCAAGATCAGAGGAGAGAGAATTGGAGAGAACTTGGTCGTTTACTGTCTTAGATGTGCTACCATAAATGGTAGTGTCGTCAGCATAAATGTCTACAAATGATGTAAGGATATGATTTGGAAGATCATTAATGTAGATCAGGAAAAGAGTTGGGCCCAGGATGGATCCCTGAGGGACACCGGCATTAATACTGTGAGCTTCTGATTTTTGCCCCTCAACTACTACTCTTATGAACCTATCAGAAAGAAATGATTTAATAATTGAGAAGACTTTTCCAGCTATACCATAGCTAGCGATCTTATGAAGTAAACCTTTATGCCATACCCTATCAAAGGCTTTAGATATGTCAAGAGCAATTGCCCTAGAAAGATTGCCACCGTCGAGAGATTTGCTAATCCTATGCGATATAACTGTAAGGACATCTGCTGTAGATCTAGCAGAACGGAAACCATATTGAGTGTCACTAAGAAGGTTATTTTTGTTGAGATGTTTGATTACTTCTGTATTTAACACAGATTCTAGCAACTTACTCATGACGCACAGGAGACTTATTGGCCTGTACTGAGAGGAGGATGAGCGATCACCTGAATTCTTAAATACAGGGCATACTGATGAGATTTTCCAGGGAGATGGGAAACTATTCTCCTTAAGACAACGAAGGAAACACCATTTAGTGTGTTCTCTGTTCTACGTAATATATTTGAAACATAAATTATATCAGAAATATATATGTTTTTGAACAAAATAAGTTCTCGCAGGGAATGGAATTATATACAAAAAATTGTACCGAAACAATTTGATAATTATACTTTAATAATCAAAGCCAACAACTGTTGTTCGTTTCCTGTCTTCATTATATTACAATGGATTCGTGATGATAGCAGGAAGTAAAGAGAATCGTAAATACGCCGAATTCTAAATTTTATGATGAAAATGGCATACGGAGAAACATAATTTTCAAGCAATTTTATAATAATGCAATTTAAAATAAACGAATACAAAGCATGAACAAATTTTAATCAGACTGTTTGATAAAAATAACCTGGCGCTATCATGGAGAGAACACATGGTATATCCGCAAATTATGCTAAAATACAAACAATATATATATATATATATATATATATATATATATATATATATATATGACTACTTCATTTAATCACATAAATTAATGCACGAAAGTATATGAATAAACTTTAAGTATTTACTTCAACAGTGCTCAATACGCAGGTAGAGCAAATAGTAAGTTATACGATATATATATGGCAATTAAACTACACAGAATATTCCGCTTTCATCCACGCTAGGATTAATCAGGCATGTGTAGCTTAATTGCCATATATATATATTATAACTTTATATATATATATATATATATATATATATATATATATATATATACACTTCTATGAATTTTGGTTTTTGTGTATTAATATTCATATTAAAAACCCTTTTTTCTATTAGTATTTATTTTCTTTCCCACCAAAGCAAAATGTGACACGAGGTCGTTTTTAATATGGCGTAAAACCAGCTCCCCGAAACGAAGGCAAAGGGGGATCTCTGGTTGAAACCAAAAATAATAATTGTCTGGGTATAGAGTGTTGCCCCTCCATTGGCCGAGACAAATTACCTTAACAGAAGCATCTGCATAACAGATACTACACTTTGGTCCCAGCTATTTATTTAAAAACATTCATTTTAATAAATTCCCTCTTAGTTTTTTTCGGATTTCTTAGGGAATAATCATCTTTTGTTAACTATTACGTATAATATTCATGCAGATATTCTTTATACATGCATATATACATACATACATACATACATACATATATATATATATATACATATATTGGTATATGATTTATACTTACATGATATTTGCGTAAAAATAGGTTATAGTGAACACAAAGCTCTTTATATATATATATATATATATATATATATATATATATATATATATATATTTATGTGTGCATGTATATATTTGTTAAAAAGATCTTGCCTACCAAACTCCTTGGTCAGTTTTTATCGCCAGACTTGAAACTTAATATTGGGTATTTGAACCCATGCGAAACTTTATACATAAGTTTTAACCGGGGTAAATCGGTGCAAATGAGTGAAAATTAAACAAAATGGAATTTGCCAGGAGGAGGTCGAACGACGGCATTACGAATATGTATGCATAACGTAATAGCTATTGGTTCATGTTTTAACTTTTAGCCTTGCAGTAAACATGTCTTTATGGCTGAGGCATTAACGTCAAAAGAAAAGGTAAATCGTAAGCTAAACGTTTTGGTTTCGATTCTCAGTGGTGGCACACGATGCATTTTTTTCGAAATCTTTTTACATCATAACTATATATTGGGTCCAATATAAAGTAAATACGAAATCTGCATTAATCAAAATATCGTATTTAAGCGTATTTTACGACCGGGCAATGCCGGGCGGTCTCCTAGTATATTTATAAATTATATATATATTTATATGTTTACATATTTGTATTGTACTATTAGTTTTGAAGTGAATTTGATTATTTCATTTTCTCCCTCGATTATATAAAACTGAATTGAACTAAATATTGTCTATATTCTGACTCTTCTCGTTTAGCACGAATGCTATAAATGCAGAGGTAGCGGGCAACTATGTTAGGAGAGTGTCATGACCATACAAATCTATAAACATGTACACATACTTGATCTAATTTAAATATATATTTCTTTTTTTCAGTGTCCATTTTTTTCTAAAATGCATCTCTTCCGAGGCAACTATATATTACGTAAAATAAAATAATTGACTGAGCATTACCCTTAAAATAATAAATACAAAACTAATATAATTAATTATAATACACTATTTCAATATTTAAGTGTATCTGGTGACAAGGCAACACCGGGCGGCAAACAAGTATATATATATATATATATATATATATATATATATATATATATATATATATATATATATATATATATATATATAGTGTTAGAATGCGAGGAATAGAAATTAAATAAAGTGCTCGATCGCGAACGTGAGAACTAAATACAACTATTTATTTAAAAATACTGTAATGAAAACAGGACGAGAGATTCCGTCTAGTAATCTTTTATTCGATTAAGAATTCGACTACTTGTCTACTTGACAAACAGAAATGCCCACCTTTTCTAGCGTGGGTTATCAAAGAGGAGATAATTCATATTCACAACATTCTCCCTCACCAAATGTCCTAATCATAGCGAAGAAAGTTCCTTAAATGTCCAGGCTCCATACGAGCTCGCAATCGCCGCCTCGGCAGTCCATGATTCGGGGTCGGAGTACTCAAACAGGAAAGCTCTTCAGTACGAGCCTGTCCGTGGGCTCTAAAATATCTCGCTCCAAAATGTTTCCTTCTCAGAGAAGCAGGCCGTTCCACATCAGAGCCAGTCTCTGGATAAACACGTTTTTTCAGTGCTAGTCCTGCCTCTGTCAGGGATTCAGGTGTTGGCCTATCCGATGTGTCTGACGGAGCCCCAACGGAGACAGTGTCATTAGACGACGTGCCAGGAGCAATTTCAGTGTCTTGATCGTGCGGAAGGGGCTTCAGTGTCAGGGTGAGTTGGTCTGTCCTCAGGGGTTGTCCGCGGTTATAGTACGTCTCCGGCAGATGCTATGTCTCTGAGAGACACATTAGCTTCTCTACCGTCTGCATGTCGTACAAGACTAGAGCATACTGGGGGTTCACCTCTATCAGCTATCATCATCATCTTGCAATCCGTTAGTCTTGACGATGACTAGTTGGGGCTTTATCACTCGGTGTTAGCGTAGTCTCACTCTATCACTACAGGACTTTCCACCTTGGCTCAAAACTTGTTTGCGCAGTTTAGGTGCAGTATCTGTTGCGCATCAGATGGACACCCTCTGAACCTCCAATGATCATGTCCAGTGGAGCGAACCAGCGACGACTGGCAGCAGAGGAAGCCGCAGCTTCTGGCCGAAAGTAATTTCAGCAAGGTGAACAGTCGCCCTATCGTGTCCGCTATTAGGATTTTTCTTTCTGAATGAGGATCCATAGCCTTTGAAGGAAAACTGCAAGGCACCAGTGGATTTGAAGTCAGAGTTCCCATCTCTTAGCCTTTTGTTGTGATAAGGCCCAGAAGGCAGTGGTGTTTCGTGGGTACCCTTGGTTGAGCGAAGATTAGAGGAATCTATGAGCCATACCCCGTTCCCAAAGAGATCGTTCTTGGTGTAACGTGCATGTTGTCTCAGAAACACAGTACCCGATCGCGAGAGCCAAGATTGAAGCGATAATCTCGCCGAACTCCGTCGCTGAAAAGGTAAAAACCTTTAGTGTCGGGTGGCATTTGTGGCGGTACACAATAGTGATCGTATGACGTATAATGTGACCGGAAGGAGTTTTTCCCAATTATCAATCGAACATTCGTTTTTTGATGCAGCCAATTGAACGGTCTTCCAAATAATGCTGTTATATTTTTCGCATTGGCCGTTACCCTTGGGATTGTAGGGAGTTTTCCGGCTAATAGTTACTCCTCGTTCTTGTAGAAATTATCAGCTGTTAAGTTCTCCTTGCCGGGTCGGTAGTTGATGTAAAAAGAGAAACAAGATTGTTACATGTCTCCACCTTGTTATTATTTTCTCATTCTTTATTTTGCTTGTAGTCTTAGGTTTGAACATAAAAGCAACTGATTTTTGGTCAGTAATAAGTTTAAAGTAGCGTCCGAGCAGGCAGTACCGTCATATTCTTAATGCACTCACTATGGCGTAGCCTTCCTTCTCAATAGTGGAGTGTCATCGTTCAGCTCGTGAGAGAATCTTTGAAAAAAGGCTACAGGACGATTAGCTTGTCTCAAAGAAGCAACACTAGCAAAGTCTTGCGCATTCGTTTCAACAACCAGAGGAATATTTTGGTATATTGTTGTAGTTACTGATTTCGCAGTATTATTTTTCAGTCCCTCGAATGCCTCAACGGCTTGACAGGACAGAGGAAATGTTTCTACTTGTTTTAATCGGTGTATCTTTTCTGAGAATGATACAATTCATTGGGAGTAGTGAGCAAAGATGCCAATAGCACATCCAAGGGAAGGCCGATTGTGAGGAACAGACATCTGAAGTAAAGGTTTCAAGTGATCTGCGTCCGGTGTTATAAAACCTTTCCTTATGATATACCCTAGTAAGTTTATTTTGTACTGTCCAAGCGAACATTTATCGTTGTTTAGGGTAAGGTTGTGTTTGTCGGCGGCGGACATGAACCGTCTGAGATTTTCGTCGTGTTTTTTTTATTACGGTCGCAGACTGTGACGTTTTCAATGTACGCAAATGTTCCTTCCAGTTTTTCATCTGGTATGATTTGATCGACTATCCTTTGGAAGCTGGCTACCTCATTCTTAACACCACAGGAATTCTGCAAAATTGATATACTCGACCGTTCGCCTCAAAAGCTGTGTATATCTTGTTTATAGGTCTAATGGCGATCTGATGGTACTCGCTTTTCAAGTCCAGAGAGCTAATCATACGATATTTAGCTATTTTGCCTATCATTTCATTTATCATGGGTAGTGGGAAGGCGTCAAAAAGACTACTATTTATGGTTTGGGAGTAATCTATAACCATTCTCTTTTTATGGTTTTAAGAAATGGTTATAACTACCTAAGCCCCCCAGGGTGATTTGCTAGGCTCAATTATACCCTCATCGAGTAGTCTTTTTATCTCAGAGTCGATAATTTTTTTTATTATTATAAGAAAAACGTCTGCGTCACACTGCTATTGGTTTGCAATTTTCAGTTAGGTTTTCGTCTCAATAGATACGGAAAGGGTAACAAGGTTAGCCGACAAAAACATATATTCAATTACCAATAATATTGCGATTCATCGTTACATATGAGAACAAATGTTTGGAGTGTGGAATTTTCTGTCATAGTTATACTGATTTCCAAATCCTCTACACTTAAGTCTTACATAACCATCATCTCATATGGATACAGGTAGAAACACCCCTTTAAAACACTGCGAAAAGCTCAAACTGGAATGTGCGGAGTGGATAAGTGTTTTTCTTGCGAAACATCTTCGATACAGCAGTATTGAAATTGCTAGAACAGCTACATTTTCTGTTCATGTTGAATTCATAAGGCAATCAGGATGTTTCTTATTTCAATCTAATAATGCTTGTCTTAAGTTAGACACCCGTTTACGTATTCCCTTTCCATCCGATCACGAATTATAACAAAGGAGGTGAAAGAGATATACAAAGGAATACCATGGTGTTACAAAAAATACGCCGTCAGTAGATAACTTTTTATATACTGTATGGATATTCATTAAAACATGAAATAAATAGCATTTATGGCCCATTGCAGTATTATGTACTTTAATAAAAGAAATTAGCTTTCGTCTGCTTGTTTGAAACGGAAGCAACTTTTCTCTGTCGTGTGCATATAAATGAAAATAAATATAGGTGTCCGAGTTGATATATATATATATATATATATATATATATATATATATATATATATATATATATATATATATATATATATATTTAAATATTTTTGCGGGATACAAAATTTTATTATGGCTATGTAAAGACTAAATTTAAACTTATTAGAAAACATTATTCATTTTTGATTGCGAAATTAAAAAATAAAAATGATATTTAATTAATATAAGATTATTAAGATATTAATGTATATTTTCGTGTTTTGTTACTTGTTTATTCTGGTCTATTTCGTTTACATTTCTTTTTGTTTTTGTTTTAGAATAGAGTGCATGTATATATTATGAAATGATAGTATCTGATAAATAGCCTGTTAAACCAGAGACTGTGATGTTTACAGGTTGTAAAACGTGCGTAAGATGGAAATTTATAAATATAAGCATTCACCGAAATAGAAAATGAAAAAAAAAACATGCATAAAAATTAAAATGATTATAATTGTGGACTGACTTTTTCATTGCTGATTGGGAGACAACTAACCAGTATATATGCTTTAAAGCCGGAAATATAACTCAATTGGAATTATTTGAATAAAAATAATAATAGTATTACAAGAGATGTATACCTTTAAACATATTTTAAAAAAAAAAAAAAAACTCTGTCTCCGTGCTTACATTTATTCTTACTACGTATAGCTATCTATGTACACATGCACTATATATATATATATATTATTTAAATTATTCCGAAATTTACTATGTTTATATAATTGAAAATTCGGTAATCGCTCATATATCAATAAATATTTAGTCAGTAAAAGGCGACTTAATTATTTAGTCAGTAAAAGGTGACTTAATTTTTTCATAATCAAGCAACGAATATACACTTATTGTTGCAATCAATCCATTTTTGTTGTCTTGATTTTGTTAAAACACTATAAATATATCTTTCTCTTTTTTATTGAGCACTCTTGATAACCTCATTAAATTCATTAGTTATCATTATTGAATTCTTTTAACCAGTATATATATATATATATATATATATATATATATATATATATATATATATATATGCATGAGATTAGAAAAACTGATGATGACGCAAATCAAAAATCAGTTATTCATATTTTAGTGAAATATCCGCACAAGTCAACTAGTTTTAAGGATGCACAACATAAGCGATGAACACACACGTGGTTAGGCTTTTACACACTGTTCAGCGCAATGTTTGATATTAAAACTTTTATTCGGTCCTCGTGTTATTCGTTGTCTTTAACATGATGATGTACGCGCGATACATTATCATGCTTAGTAACCATGAGTTTCGGGGTGCCAGGTCAACTAAGTAGGTTTCGATATTGTGACAAGACCATATATCTAAACAAGTATGTAGATTATCTGTAAAATGAAGTCATGTGCCTCCTTTTGCAAATACATTACTCATCTTATTTGTAAGAGTCTGTTATAAATGCAACTTTTTGCGACATTTGCAAATAAGAATTTCTAGTCTCTATTTGAGTTGTACAAAAAAAAAACGGCTAATTATTCCAGTAACGATCGAGCCATACTACACATTTGAGAAAGTATACCATTCTCTGTGTAATTTTTGTTATCAGACTTATTTTCTGCTTATAATTTTTATTATTTCCTCGTAAGCCAGTTGCACGATTGCATTATTCAAGTAACTTCTTTTTATTCTGTGTCGCCGCACGCAATAAGTCGATAATTATCCTCTTCTGGTCCAGTGGATACAAGCTTCTAATTATATGATAAATTAAAAAAAAAACAAAAAAAAAACATCGCGCGTGATGATCTACAAATCGCTTGACAAGCGTTCAACTCATTAATGCTCCCGATAAAATATGCCTCTATTAATGAATGAAAAAATCCAATTCATACAAATAATCTATGTAATATTTTGCTTGAACATTCCTCTGTTAGTTCGTACAATTTTTTTAAGCGAAACTGCTAAATAAAAAAGGCCAAATTCGCGGAATTTAGCATGAAAAAGGCCAATTTGTAAATCCTGGACAAAAATATAATGCAGCTTCGTTTTTACATGTCACTATAATAATATACGATTATTGTTGTAATCGTGTGAGAAAGGAACTCGTAGTAATTTCGACGCGAATCAATTCCTCACTCAAAAAGGAAATCAGCGAAACATTATGTAAAACTGGGAACCATTTGAGAGAAACAGGGGATAAAAAAGAACACTGTCTGCCAAGAGCTGCCTCGGTGTAGCATTAAAGTAAAGACTATCTTACAATGAGATTTCAGTATTGCTATTGAACTATGTAGCACAATATTCTTTTCTGAGTATTTATTAGTACTTATTAATGTATCTCATTTAGGGCACTTCTATATATAAAACATATAATAGACACTATATTCATAAAAATGTTTATAAACTCATATTTGCCGTGCTTTGATTTTCTGTCTAAAAAACTAATTTGGGGGCTATTCAGAAAACCATCTGCTTTATCAAAATATATTTGTTGAATAAATATATCTAATTCCCTGGAATTTTCACATGTTCTGCTAGTAATTAATGTTTATTAGAAAGCTTTTTTTTTTAAAGACCAAGCAAAAGACACTCTGGAATGAAATCAATATTTGTTTGTAAAATTTGATAGGAAAGATTGCAATCTTTTTTATTAACAGAAGTAGTCGTTTTGTGCGTAGTTCGTCCACAGAAAAAAAAAACAGTAGTAATTTTGCTTTGCGTTGCTATGGAAATAACTAGCAACTATTCGTGCAGAGGATCAGGTTGACTTCCGCACTGTGCTTGACTTATTATTTTAATATCAAATATCTCTTTTCAGCTACTAGATCAGGGTTTTAGAAAATACAGACTTCTTAATTAAAATGCCTCCAAAATTGATTATATTGATTTTTTCTTTGTCTTTGTGAAAACGCTATACTGCTATGTAAATCCCCCTTCCTCAAAAAGACAACTTTCCTCTACGAAACAACGAAACCAAACATCATTAACAAATATTTGAAAATATAAACTTTATATATAATTGACGAATATGAAATTTTACTAAAATGGCGGAATACGATATTAAATTACCCGAAATTATTGCTATGTCGCATAACAAAGCAATTAAACCGAACTAAAGCAGGTACCTGGCCGACAGCGTGGGTGTATTATTCTGAACTTCTATTTGATTTGTGTCCTATTTTAGTAAAGGTTCCAAATGAATGGTTTATGGCAAGTCCATTCATGGAAAAAGAAAATAATAGCAGTAATATTGCGAGCTAAACCTGGAGAAAAGACTCTAATGAAAATCCAGGAGGATTTTGCATCAGGATGCGCCACCTTCTGGTCCTCTCGCTCTCTCTATATGTGGCAAGTTAAAATATGTCAGGCACGGTGTTGCAAGTTAATAGAAAAATAGTAGCAACGATTTTCTTCTGCCATGGCTTTGTGTGTTTTTAACAAAATCTTTTTTAGTTTCGCATGCAGCCGCCAATCCTTGCTGGTCTCGCCGTCAGTATTAAAAACATCTGCAATCTTGTATTTTAACAACGAGCTCTTATCGACGATGATAGCTTGATGCAAATAAGGCAACTTCTTCGTGAGGTCTATGCAGATTTTCAATTCACTTGAAAACAAGAAAAAAAAAGTTGATCACTAGCCATGCGTAATATAAACATACAAAACAAAATAAACAAGAATGTTAAATCATTTTGACTGAAGTTGTATATTTCCCCAAATTAGATTATGATTAATATCGGCTTACACTTGGCTTTGTTGATCCCATTTATTTAGCAAAATTTCCCAAATGTTTGCTCATCCATATCTATGTATTTTTCGAAAGTTGAAAAGATACGAGTACAGAAAATACACGGGTACAAATAAACAAAATGGATCCCTTGATATTTTGAACAAATTGAATTTAGGATTTTCTGAATTTAAATTATGGATTTTTATATTTTCGTTAAGTGAATTCCGCATTCACCGTTCATTAAAATGAGTGAAAGCTATCTGCATATTTATTTATCTGGTTCTGAAGTTGATGGATAACTTTGAAAGTGGACTTATTAGATATAACCTCCATTATAAGTTAGAGGCTTTGTCTGTCGGTCGATCATTTGCTATCTTTGTCTTTCAAGCTTGGCGTTCAAATAACATTTGCATTATTAAACACAAATACAAAAATGAACACATTAGCTCCCGAGAATAGGACCTATCAGTCATTCGCACTTCACTTCGAACTAATATTGCCAACAGTATTTCATGCTTTGTTTTCAATAGTATTTTTCCGTGGGTCAGATTTTACTTTGCGTTATCTTTATCGTGACACTCGGACACAACATTTGGTACTAGCGCACTTTAACTAACGGGAAGTATTTTTCTTTTCATTTTTAGAAGAGCTATTGAGGTTAAATAGTGAAACAATCCAAATATTTCTCAATATTCTGAACTGAATGTCATATTTAAATTGTACATTTTAAACAAACACTTATTTTTGTTCAGGAACCCACCCGTGTGCCCGACAATGACGGCCAGTATGCGAGCCTACTAGACCTTTTTCTCACAACTTGCCCTGAACTATGTTCAGTTTCTGTTCTGTCGCCTCTTGGATCTTCCGACCACTCTGTTGTATCAATTAAGATAAAAATGAAATGTAATAAGTCCCCAGACGTACCTCTCCATCGTACAGTATATCGATACACTAAGGCTGACTGGGATAGCTTCCGTACATTTATAACTGATCTACCTCTGCATTCCATATTTAAAAAGGATGTGTCCTCTATAGTATTAGACCTGACGGAATGGTTAATTGTAGGTATTGATCGTTTCATACCCTCGAAAAAGTTTCAGCAAAAACCTAACAGCCAGCCATGGTTCTCTCCAGAATGTGCTGCTGCCATTGCGCACAGAAATCACTTTTTCCACTGTTTCCAACGTAATAGATGTATGGAAACTAAAGCCGCTTTCAGGACTGCCAGCAACCATTGTAAGAAAGTAATAAAGAGCGCAAGGTGGTTGTATGCTCAATCTGTTAAGTCCAAAGTAGCTGAGCAGCGGCTTGGTTCCCACCAGTTTTGGCAAATAGCAAACAGAATTCTGAACAGAAGCGTGTGCTCCATCCCAACTATCATCAATGGACCTGAGGTAATCTCGTCAGCATCAGAAAAAGCCAAACTCTTTGTCAAGAACTTTGCAGCTAATTCTACCTTTTGCGATCAAGGCCGCCAACCCCCAATATTTCCTCCTGTATCTGAAAACACACTATGTGATATACGTATATCTGTACGTGATGTTGCCAAGCTAATCAAAAACCTTGATTCCAGTAAAGCAACCAGCCCGGACGGTATTCCAATTATAGTACTCAAAAAACTTCAACCTGAACTAGCGCCCATACTTACAAAACTGTTTGAACGTTGTCTTAAGGAGAATAGTTTCCCATCTCCCTGGAAAATTTCATCAGTATGCCCTGTATTTAAGAATTCAGGTGATCGCTCATCTCCCTCTCAGTACAGGCCAATAAGTCTCCTGTGCGTCATGAGTAAGTTGCTGGAATCTGTGTTAAATACAGAAGTAATCAACCATCTCAACAAAAATAACCTTCTTAGTGACACTCAATATGGTTTCCGTTCTGCTAGATCTACAGCAGATGTGCTTACAGTTATATCTGATAGGATTAGCAAATCTCTCGACGGAGGCAACCTTTCTAGGGCAATTGCTCTTGACATATCTAAGGCCTTTGATAGGGTATGGCATAAAGGTTTACTTCAAAAGATCTCTAGCTATGGTATAGCTGGAAATGTCTTCTCAATTATTAAATCATTTCTTTCTGATAGGTTCATAAGAGTAGTAGTTGAGGGGCAAAAATCAGAAGCCCACAGTATTAATGCCGGTGTCCCTCAGGGGTCCATCCTGGGCCCAACTCTTTTCCTGATCTACATTAATGATCTTCCAAATCACATCCTTACATCATTTGTAGACATTTATGCTGACGACACTACCATTTATGGTAGCACATCTAAGACAGTAAACGACCAAGTTCTCTCCAATTCTCTCTCCTCTGATCTTGAGCACGTAGTACAATGGGGAAAGAAGTGGCTGGTTACTTTTAATGCATCTAAAACCAAGCTTCTCTCTTTACATCATCAACATTCTGATCCCCATCTGGTATCAATTGAAATGAATGGCTCTCGTCTTCAGGAGGCCTCAAGTTTTGACAAGCTTCTGGGCTTGACCATTACTCCTGATCTTAAATGGAACACGTATATCAAATCTGTTGCCAAGGCCGCTGGAAAAATGGTGGGATCTTTCTATCGATCCAGTAGATATCTCACTGCTGATGCAATTCTCTATCTATATAAGAGCCAGGTACGTCCAAGGATGGAATACTGTTGCCACATCTGGGCAGGAGCTGCTAGAAAGGACTTGTCCTGCCTTGATAGAGTTCAAAATAGACTTCGTAGCCTCGTAGGAGATGTCCTTTTCTCTTCCTTGCAACCTCTATCTCACAGAAGAGATGTTGCGAGTTTGTCTCTGATGTATCGTTATTTTCATAGAAAGTGTTCGACTGAGCTTCAATCTATGGTCCCCCCTCGCAAAACTTTCACAAGAAACACTCGTCTAGCTGTAAACACTATCAATAATTCCCCCCCACTCTTTATCTGTGCCTAAACCTAAACGTAGATTCCATGAACAAAGCTTTTTTATTAGAACTGCACGCCTGTGGAATTGTCTTCCGTTTTCCTGCTTTCCAGCTGACTACAATATGGTTGTCTTCAAGTCTAACGTATTTAAGTTCTTGATGAGCCGTTCCATATAAGTTATCAAATTTAACAAATTTTCATTACTAATGATTATTATATTGTCCAATTTCTACTGTACACTCTTTAACCCTTATCCTTGAGTGGCCTCTTGGCCTTGATAATGTGGTGATACCTATGAAAAAAAAAAGAAAAAGTCCAATGTGAACAAGTTCTAATTGAATCGTCCCCCTAAGTAATCCAAGTTACAAAATTCCCACTGTTTACTATGCTAAAATCACAATGACTAATGTATACCTATTAACCCTTATCCTTGAGTGGCCTCTGGGCCTTGATAAGTGGTGACACACATGTAAAAAAAAAAAAAAGTATTTGAAAACATATAACATGCATTTTATTTGTAAGTTAAATAAAATATGTATTTTTAGTTAATTCCGTAAATGTTTTCGCAAATAATGTTTTCTATTGTTTTCCATCATTACTTTACTGAACATGTTCTGAATTGCTAGAAAATTTTGGTTTGAAATAAATGATTAAGATTTGGATTGTCTCCCAATTTCTCGACTATAACTTTTATGGAAATTAAATGGGCTATACTTCCGGTTAATTCAAGGGCACTGGTACGTAGAATTTTCATTCGCTTTAACTTGAAAAAAAAAACAACAATTTTCTTTTTTTTATTTATTTAACTTCAGTAAGTTTTAAGATATCAAGGGGCTTCCTCCTGGAGCTAACACTTGATTTTGTTATGATTTAAATTTATATCCGTGGGCTCTTTTAGTGTGCAATACAATGTTAATCTTCAAACTGACATAAGCTTAATAACCGATTCTTTAAAGAAGAGTCAGCAATAACAACAAATGCAGCTTCTGTCACACAGAAGTAGGGGTTGTGAGATACTTGATATTCAGCTGTAAGATTCTAGTGAGTAACAGTTACTATACAATGCGACACAATTGAATGTACAAATATCTCCATTGGACCATCTATAAATTCCTGAATATCGAATGTAGAAGCAACTCCGAGGAACATATACTAAAAAAAACATTTGAAAATAAGTCATATACCATCCACAATGACTATGCAAGTACTTCAGCTTGACATAGTAATATGAGAGAAAGAGGAGAAAGAAGTAACCTTAGTAGAAGTTATTGTCCTTAATGGTGCTGGCTAAAAGAGAGCGGAGACAAATATATAACGACATACAACGGTATTATGTACGACATGAAAAGAATCTGGACTCTTAGAAATATATCTGTTATTATAGAAATTATGGAACCAGCCAAACTCATGAAAAAGAATCTCGCAAATATAACCGATGAACTAAGTGCAGGAGAGCTTAAACAATTGCACTTAAAGAATCGACTAGAATCTTTTTAAAAATCTCTCAGTTGAAATGGATGAGATAGTGAGTGAATGTCTGGTATCCGGTAGGATAACTCATTCCGAGCTAGTACAAAATGATAATAAAATTAACAAAAATCCATTGAAGATATCGCATCTTAATAATATCAAATCTATGCCATATATTGTTGCATTTACTCAAAATTTGTTTGTCCATTGCTTTTTTGAATACAATGTACATTGTTAGACAAGGAGGCTGAATGAATGAGCGCATCTGAAGATTTGCTTTTCTTGTTTTTTTTCTTCTTCTTGAATTTGAAATTTGGAAATTTTCCATTAACGAAATATTAAGATACAGATAATCCAAACGAAATAAAAAAATGTACTGGACCACCGAATAATCCATTAGCAGATTCTGGGGATTCTTCAGTTTTAAAAATCCATCAAACTTTATCCAAATAAAATAAAGATTTAACTAAAACCTGGTAAAAGTCAGAATCATTATTTTCTAATTTACAAAACTATGATCAAATTCATATACATTGTTGAATAAGGACAACATTTTCAAAATGTTCGCAATAATCGAATGTAAATGAAAACTGAAGTCAAAAGTACGAAAATGTTCTTTTTATAACGCATTCAATGTGACATCAATCAAAAAGTACTCGACAAATGTCTATTGCATTTGCTGCTGATGTACAAGGTGGCTCTTCCAAACATGTATCAGCATTAACTTCCTGTACAATGTACTTACTATGTAATATTTCCTGTTATTCGAGTTTTCCTTGGCAAATATTGTGGCGTGGAAAACTATGCTTTTGCTTATACATTTATTTTGAAGTGGGCAGAGTGTATAGAATCTACAATTGTATTTATCTTGTTCATTATTAGTATTTTTATTTTTATTTCTATTAGGGTCGTTGTTGTTGTTGGGTTTGGTTTATTATTATTATTATTATTATTATTATTATTATTATTATTATTATTATTTCTAATAATTACATTTTTGTCTTTTGTGTTAGTTGTATTTTTGTCATGTTGTTCACTTTTTTAATATTCATTTTATTTTTGTTTTTCATTCAGCATATGTATATAATTACATATATCATTTTAAGAATAGATAATAACATATATAATTATATATATATATGCATGTACACACACACACACACACACACACACATATATATATATATATATATATATATATATATATATATATATATATATATATATACAATTATATAAATGCAACTTTGTCTGTGTGCGTGAGAGTTCGTTCCTTATAGATTCCGAAGCGGCTGAACAGATTTTCTTTAAAATTTACAGAACTTTATGCATAAGTTTGAGAGTGATCTTAGCTAAGTTTTGTCTCAAAATACGCCGATAATTACCTATAATCGATAATCAAAACCGATATTTTAATTTATCTCTCATCGGTAAAACCATTTTTTCCATGTCGTCGCTTAGCAACAATGATAGAACGACAGACCATGAAAATTCTTCTGTGGGTAAGTTGATAGCGTGTTTTTTTTTCATGACGTGGTCTGTAGTTTCAAACCCAAAAATTCTTAAGGTTGTTTTTCGTAAACTCGAAAGTAGATTATATAAAATAATTTAATAAAATAAAAAGTAGATTCTCTAGAGTGCAATGTAGAATAGCATATATTTTAGAGGAATGTTGAGCTTCCTCCCGGGCGATTTCCCGGATATCGATTACAATAAAAATATAGGAGTGTGAAATATTCGTTGATCATCATTCAATCCAGGGTAACGTCTCGTCTCCTCTGCTACTATATATATATATATATATATATATATATATATATATATATATATATGTGTGTGTGTGTGTGTGTGTGTGTGTGTGTGTAATTGGATAAATCAATAAATATCAATAGTTAACATATCAATATATACATATAAATGACAAAAGTCTATATCCGAAATTTCAAGATGCTGACCATCTTACTGTTTATTTCTTAAAGTGCGTTCACATGCACAATTCTTGACAACATCTGTTTCGTAGCGAAGAACTATTCATTTATTATTATCTCAATTCTTGAATTTATTTCGCCCTGTACTCATTAGAAGAAAAAGAACTCATCAACTTTAACAGAAATAAAGGAATATGGGCATGATTACAAAATCTGAAAACCGGGAAAGAAGTTACAATTATTTTTCAATTTGATACGTCATCTTTGAATTTACATATACATCTGTATATTTCAACTGTCGTCGTACCAAGTATATATTCACCTTGAAATATTAACGAATCTTCATAATGATTTTGCCCCAGGATAATTGTCTCGAAATGTTAAACAATATAAACCTATTTTCGTCTTGTTGCCACTATTGTTGTTGTTCCGCATAAAGAAGTCGACAGTTGGGGGAAAAACAAACAATTTTCCAAACTTTTCTTCTTAAGTGCAAATCAACTGTTAGTGCTTGAAACACTTTACACAAGAAAACCGAAGATTCCGTTGTTATTTATTCACGTTTTCTTGGCTTTTATTGGCTTTGTTTCTTTACGTAAAGGGGTGGTAGGTAGAAGGGCTTTAAGCAGTTGGATGTCCACTTTCATTTCCGTTCGGGCTGATTGTGTTCTTAACTCGTGATTGTGTTCCCTTTTTCCTGATGACCAACATCACTTCCCAGGCCAGAAGCGGAACTATGGGCGATAGCGTCATCGCTTTTCATTGTTAAAGTCGGATGTGAGAAAAGAAAGAAATACAAAAATTTTCCTGTTATTTTATGTCGCAGTAAGCATTACATACCGTTGACTATCGGAAAGAGAATTGACTGGAAGCAACTATTCTCAAAACATACTCTCTTTCTTGTCATTTGTGACTTGAATGTTAACCTCGACAGATAGATGAATATATATATATATATATATATATATATATATATATATATATATATATATATGTGTGTGTGTGTGTGTGTGTGTGTGTTTATTAATGTAGTAGCTCGAAAGAAAAATAACAATTGTTATCAGTTTTCAATTCAGAACTAAAGAAATATTTCTATGACGATTTATAATATTTTACAATATATTTTGCGAGGATTCTAAAACGTTTCTATTTCAGCAATTAAATCTATCTATCTATTAATCTACCTACCTACCTATATATGTATATATATATGTATATATGTATATATGTATATATATATATATATATATTATTTGAGGGTAAACAGTTACACATGGTCGCTACAAATAGCAATCTCTTTCAGTCAAAGAGACTTTATCAGGCGACCTGGAACCTCTCGACGCCAAAAGGAAAAATGAAAAATGGGATAGATTAGAGAGAAATTAAAAAAGAAAAATGGAGCTCTTCAAAAAAAGTATAAAAAGTTCATAAGGAGTTTATAAAAAATCGCGAGCTCTCTAAAAAAGAGGATAGATAAAAGTGGGGGAAAGATCGCATTGGGACCTATTGGAAGATTATTCAAAACTTTTCACAACAGAATGTAAATTTGAAATAAAAATAAAAATGGGTCATAATTTTACTGGGGCTGCGAGTTGTACAGGAAGGTGGTGTGGGGGTTATTTATTTTGAACGTGTCACGGAAAGAAATGGACTTTGCACGTGTGTGATTTTACTACGAGTTGCGTGTCGTTATGCGTTAAATTAGGGTTGGGGGATTGACTAATGCAGACATATTCATGCTTAGGCATATATCTGTATACATACATACGTACCAAATATACAAATACATACATGTGCGAAAGCGACACAAACATACACACGTAAATATATACATAAAAAAACATACGCTCACGCAAGAATACATCTATATGTATAGATACACAGATAATCACAGGTATACAAATATACAAATACGTATAAATATATATGCATACACACACGTATACAAATATACACACATATATCCATATAGTAATTGTCTGTATTTTTATATATCCATATACTTATACATATATATATATACATATATATACATATATACACACATCTATGTATATATATACAAATACAGATATAGATACACAAACATACAAACACACAAACACACATATAAATACATATATATATATAAATATACACACACACACACACATATATATATATATATATATATATATATATATATATATATATATATATATATATATATATATACAAAGACACCCACACACATATAAATACATATATATACATCAGCAAATACATCTATATGAACATTTACATATATACACATGTACACAATAAATATACACAGACAGGCGTCTAGCGAAATCAACCTACGTACAGAGGTACTGTTATACAGACATAAGTATATATTTAGTTAAATAGTATCAGAGTATTAAAAATTAAAATGGAATATATTTAAGATAATATTTTCGATTAAAAACTATTATGGAATTACTAAAAATTGTTAAGAGAATTAAATATAAATATGGAAATAAGTAGTTATTAGTATCATCACTATGATGAGTAGTATCATCACTATGATGAGTTATAAAAGGTGTTTAATTCCACTAAATTATTATGTGTTATGTAAATTATTCATTTTACCAGTTATTAATAAGTTTTAGACCATGGAATTGGAAATCCTATCAGAATAGTAAGTTTTAGACCATGAAATTGGAAATCCTATAAGAATAGTAAGAAGGATAATTAAAGATGTATAAATATAGAGATGCAAATACAAATAGGTACGGACATAAAGTACGCATACAAAATAATATACATTTATGCATGAACAGGTATATAATAAGGGGGTAAAGAAGGGGTTAAAAAAATATATGGTCATTTGCAAAACGTCATCGGGTGTCAGGCTCTTTTCTTCATCTAAATTATACGTAGTAAAATTAGTTATTCAAGAATTGAAACATACTAAAATGGGGTTGTGGGGGGATGAGACATATATCTGTATATATACATCCAAATCAAATATACAAATATATACATGTGCGAAAGCGATGCACACATACACACGTAAATATATACATAAAATAACATACTCATGCGTAAGAATAAAACTATATGTATAGATACACAGATAATCACAAGTTTATATATATACAAATACGTACAAAAATACAGACATACACACACAAAAACATATATACATATATATATACGTATATTTATACATATATATACACATGCACATATATAAAGATATATACAAATACAGATATAGATACACAAACACACACAACACACACACATATAAATATACATAAACACACACATGTGTACATATATATGTATATATATATATATATACATTAGCAAATACATCTCTATGTACGCCTACATATATACGCAGTTATGCAATAAATATACAGAACGGGCGTCTAGCGAAATAAACCTACGTACAAGGATACTGTTATACTAACATAAATATATATTTAATTAAATGGGAGTATGAAATTCACAAGCGGTTCCCATTCGCTTGTATATCCCCGTTAGGGGAGATGACGACGTTAGGATTTTGCAACTTTTTGCAGGGAGGTGTCGACGTCTTCCTACATAAAGCACCTAGACTTCCCAAATTAGTCACCCATTTTAGTAATGACCAGGCTCAACGTTGCTTAACTTCGGTGATCTGATATATATATATATATATATATATATATATATATATATATATATAAAGCTGAACGTCTGTGTTTGTGTCTTGTCACGAATAGGCTCCTATATGGTTCACTATTATAGAAAACTGATCCCATATAATGATAGAAGATGTATCGAGACACAGGAATGGGTATGTTTGATCTGGCATAATGATGATTCATTAAAATTATTTAAAAATTAAAAAACAAACGTTTAGAAGTGTTTTCAATATAAATGTACATAATAATACTTTGATAAGTATGTTTTAACTTTTATCGGGATGGTACAATAAAATTGTGGGGTCTGCGTTCGCGCCTGGCCTCGATAGAATGGAAATAGGCACAAACTTTAATAAAGACTTTTTATATCTATCTGTGTAAGTATACTTTGATAATTATGTTTCAGTTTGAAGAAATATGGTATAATAAAATTATGGGGTGTTCGTTCGCACCTGACCTCCATAGAATGGAAATATGTCACAAAGTTTAACAAGTTTTTTTAATATAGATCCACAGAATATTGTGATAAGTGCTTCAGTGTGAGCAGGTGTGGGATAATAAATTATGGGGTTTATCTATTTTATTTTTACTTTCATCATATTTTGCATTGGTTTTGATACCCCCAAATTCAACCCAAATTTACAACCCTTCCTTTTCATAACCTATCATACTTTCATAAATCAGAGTCCATTTTCTGTAGGCTGTTTTTGAACCCAGTCGACGACGGGTACTTTTGCTAGTATATATACACACACACACATATATATATATATATATATATATATTCATCATTCTGTTAAAATGGAACACCAAACTTTTAAGTAAAAATTGCGGCAATACAAAAAGACATTAATCGCTGCCAACTCTCACAACAACAGGAGAAGAAAAAATTATACCCAAAATTTCATTCAAATATTTGAAATATTCGCATCATATTTTCCCGGATTACATTGAAAAATATTTAGTTGCTTCAGCGGATCTTTTAAAACAACAAAGCTCTTATTCATTCCATGAAGTCCGAACATTAGCTAGTGACCTTCTACAGAACTACACTATGACCAACAAATTTTTCTTAAATATAAACAAATCAGTTCAAAGATTGAACACCCGCCATTGTCATAAACTGGATAATAAACATACAAAATTAATCTCCAACAGCAAATGGAGAACCATAGGACGCCCGGATCTAATACAAAATCTTACTACCAAAGTACTCTCAAACACCGAGATTGAAGCCCTTAGTTTCAGACTAAAATTCGCAACTGGCATACATTCAAATATTACCGCCGAAACAATTTTGAAGAATTACAAACATGAAGAAACGGATTTTAAAAAAGGTTTCATACAGGGTGTTATTTCTGTTGCAGTTACTCATCTATATGAAACTGTACTCCCTAAGAGATACATAGATGCTTTGAAACACCTAGCGAATAACAAGAACTTGATTATATCACCAGCTGATAAAGGTGGAGGTATAGTATTAATGGAAAAAGATGAATACCTGGAAAAAGTTTCCACATTGTTGGCAGACAACGACACTTACACCAAAACTGATTTAAAGACAGTAAATCGAAGTATTGAGAATTTCAACCAATCTTATAAAAAAAACTTATAAAAAACGATAAAACTTGGATTTCATACATTGAATACCACCCCAATGTCCCGTCACTATATGGCCTCCACAAAACTCACCAGATACCTCTATGCGCCTTATAATATCCCACATCGGTAGTGCAACACACAAACTTGCACGTGTCATATACAACGTTTTGACTCTACTATTGGGCAGTATCAACACCTTCCACATAAAGAACTCCGGAGATTTACTCAACAAAATAAAAAAAAAACATTAATGTGCAAAACAAAACTATACATAGTTTAGAAATAACATCATTATATACTAATGTCCCCATTAAAAAATGCTTGAATTTACTCCTTAAACGTTAAAAAATATCTAACATTAGCTTATCTTTTCCTCCCGACACTCTTATAAAAATCATTAGACTTATAACTAACATGACTTATTTTCACTTCAATAAAAATTTCTATAAACAAAATTTTGGTATTCCCATGGGTAACACTCTTATTGGAGTATTAGCTTGCCTTTTCTTAGAATCCATAATCTGGTCCTTTCAAATTCAAATTACCTCCAGACACAGAGTATTTTAGATATATTGACGACATTTTAATTTTTCTTCCTGAAAGCACGCGCATAAATATCATTAGAGACAAATTAGACTCAGTCGAACCTTCCATAAAGTTTACCTATGAAACAGAAAACAATAACTCATTACCTTTTCTAGACATACTTATTATAAAATTCAATTGTAAACTATCCTTCAAAGTTCACCGCAAAACTACACACAAAAATGATTACATACATTTCTATTCACACCATAATAATAGAATAAAAACAGGGATGATAATTGGTTTCTTCTTATACGCTTTCAGAATTTGCAGTCCTGAATATCTGGACGAAGAATTCAAATACCTCACAAACATTTTGAAAACCTTGCAATATTCGACATATTTTATCTTGAATGCTAAGAGAAAAGCCACACAAATATTTCCCAGGATAAATAATAAAAAATCATATACACTAAACCTTTCTCTCATAAACAGACATTTTCTTTTACCTACACACACCAATAATACAATAATCTGTAACACACTAAACAAACTAGAAATTCCTATTGTACAAACCACATCACTAACCATAAGACAAATATTAAAAACTACGACACATCTCCAAAACAAACCAGTTTCCAATGGAGGTATATACACTATTCCTTGCCAAAATTGCCATCTAAATACGTTGGTGAAACCCAGCGTAAATTAGACAAAAAGCTCAGTGAACATAAAAGAGATATAAAAAAAAACAGCAATTCTCTAAATGCATTATTCTCTCATTCATTGCAGCATAATCACACCTTTGACTTCCAACAAGCAAAAGTAGTTAAATTTATTTCAAATAAACCGCACCGGAGACTTCTTGAATCTGCACTTCTCGCAAATTCAAGCACAATTAAACAACGTGCAGGTTTCTATAACATAGCGTCATTAATAAGTAAACTTTTATTAAAAGAACATAATTTAACTGTACACACAGGTTAACTTTCCCACACCATTCAAACACCCCCCTGTAATAATTAATACATAAATCTCAATCAATAAATTACATAACCAAAAAAATACTCATTTCATTTCTGTTATGAACCTATATTTGAATTTCAACAGATATATTTCTTTCCAGTAAGAATATTAACTGCGTTCATATCTTTTAAAATTACATTAACGACTATATGACGTCACTAAGATTTCCCTCTCTTTAATAGCGCAAGCCCCCCCTCCTTTTTGACTTTCCAACGTCTTTTTCCGTTTTTCTGAAACAGAAAGGCGTCATACTTTGCACGTGAAATATTTTCAAATATTTTGTACTGTTTTTTTTTGTTTCTTAATCTCATTCATCCAGAGGAAGTCTCGAAATAAAGACAAAACGTTGATGAACACATAATACGGTTTGTTCCTTTTTATTTCTCTCTCTCTCTCTCTCTCTCTCTCTCTCTATATATATATATATATATATATATATATATATATATATATATAACTTTAGTTCCTTCAGCTATAATCAAAACCGAAACCAAAACTTATGAAGAATACTTGATAAATTATTTATTTGAAAAATTATAAAAAATAGATTACTAAGATGCTAGCAGCTATAATCGACCCCAAAAATAAGATTTATGAATAAATCTTGATAACATTATTTAAAAAAAAAGAGTATTAGAATGCCATTATCTATAACCGAAACCGAAAACAAGACTTATGAGGAATTCTTGGTAAAATTATTGATAAAAAATTAGATGATTTAAGTGCCATCAACTATAATCGAAACCGAAACCAAAATTATGAAAAATTCTTAGTAAAATTATTTATAAAAAATTAAATGACTTAAGTGCCATTAGCTATAATTGATACCGAAACAAAAACTTATGAAGAATCCTTGGTAAAATTATTTATTACAAGAAATGGAAGTACATAACAATTAAACAGCCCGGTGTAAGCATGACACAGAAAATAACACACACGCTATCATATTAATATATCGAAGATAATTATAATAATAACAACAGCAATAACAATAATAATAATAATATTAATAATAATAAATATCGTTAATATTATAAATATTTTAAACAAAATAGAACAAAATAAATCTCGAACATGTTTAAAAAAATACTAAAATACTTTTAAGTAAAGATAATGAAAATGATTATAAATTATTAGCATATTGAAACCATTAAAACAATCTGAATCAGAGAATAAAGTAAAAATAGAAGTAATAATTTATTTGCGTAATAAAGTTAATGAAGATATTTGCGTAATAAAATTAATGAAGATAATTATAATAATGTTTAATAATAATCCGAGCAAAAATAAAATATAAAATTTATATAATATATATAATATAAATGGTAGCAGATATAGAATATAACAAAGTAATAAAACTACGATGATAAAAAAATGTATGAATATATACAAAAATAATAAAATAGAAAAAAGGACGAGTACAAAACTATACATAATGAAAATAGAATAGTATTAAAATGAAAATTAAACGTAAATAACTATATTTTGTTCAGAATATAAAATCGTTTAAAGTAACTAATATCATAATTATATATTTTGCTCGACAAAAATAGTCTTGATTAAAGTAAAAGGTTGATTGTACATTCTTTATACCAATATTCTCTATATAACTAATAAGTTATTCAAATAATTTTAAAAGACTATATATACAAGCATGAAGACACGACGCTGCCCGGGATAAAACATGACGATTAACATATGCTCCACACCACCAATACATTTACTGTCATCAAAATCGATTAAATGACAGATTTTTTAAATCAAATTGATTGATTTGCCTGCGCTAGAAGTGTCCCACCGAGAGGAAAAAACTTCACATATCTCCCAGTAGTGACTTAGTCCACAATACATTGTAGTCCAAATTACGCTTTAAAAAACTAGATTAAATTTATAAAATTATTTTTATATAGTGGCTAAAATTAAAGTTTTAAATATAAAAATCAAATGTCATGGTTTTATTGTGCTTTAAACAGAAACATTCATTTCGAAAGCGCCTCTGTCTTATCAAAGAACCTACTGTTGATGTTATATACAGGTCCCTCTTGCTTGTGCCATGAAAGCATTTCTTAAATTCACATGTGATGTGGAAATGGAAAACGTTATTAACTTTGATAAAAATCGGGCTGTCTATATATTCTTAAATAGAATTTTAATATCATAGATTTTCGATACTCATCGGAGGCATTCTGATATAAACCCTATGTAAAAAAACAGATAAAGTACATTTGTGTAAAATTTCAAATCAATTGGTCCAACTGTTTCGGAGTCCATGAGAGAACGAAATCACAAAAAAAATTAATAATTTTCCAAGGTGATTATCTATCACCACTACTGTTCATCATAGACATGGTGCCCCTGAAAAATATACTAAGAGAATGCCAAGCCGGATGCAATTAATACAGATGAAAGAATAACCCACCTAATGTATATGGATGACCTGAAACTGTTTGCAAAAACGAAGACAGAACTAAAGACGTTAATAAACACAACCAAACTTCAGCCAGGATATTCAAATGAAACTCGGTATGGAAAAGTGCGCACTGCTGATCATGAGGAGGGGAAAACTGGAAACAACGGAGGATATAGTACTAGGTAACCTAACTGAAATGAGGGCACTAGGTTAATATGGAGTTACAAATACCTGGGAGTTCCGAAAGAAGACGATATCAATGCAACAGAAATGAAAAAGAAAATTGGAAAATAATGCCTCAGAACAACAAGAAAACTCCTCGAAACTAAACTATATAGTAGAAACCTAATAAAAGGTATAAACACATGGACAGTATCACTAGCAATATATACTGGGCTGTTGATACGTTGGACTAAAGAAGAACTCATGAATCCCGACCAGAAACCCAGTAAACTCATGACAAAGCACAATACACTACACCCAAAGAATGATACTGACCGACTCTCTGTGAAACGGAAAGTCGGGGAAAGAGGGCTGGTTTGTATAGAAACCACGAAAATGAATTAGAAAAATACATAATGCAGAACATCGAAGGAATAATTACCGGAGCAAGAAACACTGAAAAAACGGCCAAGACAGAAAAAGAAAAAAAAAAGTTTAATAAAACAAAAAAGGAAAAATGAGGATTACGGAAGATCAGACGAACGAAAACATCTGGACATAACTACAAAAGGAAGACTAAACTAGGTAACTAAATCCCTGATAACAGTCGCATAAGATAACGCGACCAGATCCATCCACATCAAAGCAATAATCGACAAGACACAGGAAAAAGCAAATGCAGACTTTGTGGACGAAACAATAAACCACAGAAGTGAATGCTGCAAACTACCACAGAAAAGAATATAAAAATAGACACGATCAAGTGGGGAACGGCAGTACACTGGCAATTATGCAGATAATTGCATCTTGAACACCTAGGCAAATGGTACAAGAACACACCGACAACCGTACTGGAAAATAAAAAGCAACAAAATTCAATGGGATATGGATATACAAATGGATAAACCATCCAAGCAAGAAGATCGGATGTCATAATAGTTTACAAACACGAACATTTTTGCCAGATTGTAATTTTTGCTGTTCTAGGAGACCACAGAGTAAAAATTAAGGAGACTTGATACATAGAGGGCTCAAAAGGATCTAGAAGATGAAGAAAGCCGAGAACACCAGTAATACCGAACAACTTAGAAAAAAAAAGATGAGAGATATTGGAACCACAGAGATGGCTGAGAAGACAACACGGATAACAATAATGAAAACTGCAGAAATATTAAGGAAAACCGTTGAATGTGGAGACTAATATACATGCACTACTGACACAAACTGGACATGCGGAAACACAAAGAAATATCGCATGGAATCATGAAAAATGAAAATATAAAATACGACTCCATTTTTTGTGTGTGTCACCATACACCGGCACTATACCAAAAAGTGAGAACGATCAAGGAGGATGGAAAGACCGAGGAGAGCAAGCACTAGCTAGATCTCCGCTGGATGAGAGCAAAGATGATTGAGACCTTGGGGAGGCCTACTGCCACCCAAAATCCCAGTCGCTGCCAACGAGAAATCAATAATAGGCGGCTGTTGTGATAACGCCAATTCTTTTGCAAAGGTTATCGAAGAGGTGGAGAATACTGGAAATCTGGGGAGACTTGTTGTCACTCAGCCTCCAGAGAACACCACAAGTTGCTATCAAAAATAAAGATTTGATGATGGCTTGTGTGACTACCCTAGTGAGTAAATAATAATAAACACAAAAGCACAAAATAGTTTTTTTAATGATTTGAAGACAAAGGAAAATTGAAAGATGCAATTGTAAAAAAGTTTAAATTAGGAATTGCTTTTTGCAAAACAATTGCTTAACGAAAAGTAGAACACAAGGTGGATCGCACGAACTATTATATAGTTGAAACTACCTCAGTAAAGTGACTTTATAATAAACGCACAGACATACAGACACACACAAACACACTCATATTGATACTATATATACATATATACGTATATATGTACATATATATATATATGCATATATATGTATATATATGTATATATTATTAAAATGTTATTACATTTTGCTTTTTGTACGCAAAAAATAAACACATAAAACAACATGGAAGCGGTTGAAAAACAGGAATAAGAAGTGTATACCTGACTAAGGATGTAGTTTTTACGATGCAAACACCTTGGTAGAATCACATGTGTGTCTAAAAGAATTGTAAAACTGAACATGTATTTTATACATTTAAAAAATTAGGTTATTTGGCATTAGTTTGAAGAGCATTATCGTTGTTTGTTTTGTTTTTTTAATATAATTTCAAATGCTTTGCCAAATACAAGATTCAAATAGATTTATTGCGATTTCTGACTTTCTTATACAAATATTAAGTAACACATACTTCTGAAATTTTGCCAATTAGTTTTTGCTTATGCAAGTTATGCGTTTATGTTAGCTATAAACTGTTGAAAGCTAAGGAAAATAGAATTTTTTATATCTAACATTGTACGAACATTGGTTAATGTATGGACATGAATTCGGATGATTTAAAACAAAACTTATAAGAAATTATCTTGAAGTACTTGAACGTAGTGTAAATGTTTCAGTGGCAAAGTGATTTTCTTTTTCAAATTGATACAGGTGTTTCGAGTTTTGCACGTGAACATTCTTACGTGCTAAACAAGTTAAATGTTAGTTTTTTTGATTTAGTGTGACAGATCGCGGAAAATCATATTTCAGATTCATGAAAATAACTTTCAATCCCATGTATAAACTATTTTGGACGAGCAATTTTCATTCTGGATTTTAACATGCCGGATTCAATAAAACCGTATTCTTTGCATAACTTTAAACCTTTTGAGTTTATGCAACACAGAATATACTTACACGTTAAGTGTTGTTTGTTAAGACACACACGTAAATCTTAATAAAGATTGTGCGTAGAATTTAAAAAGCTATTAGGGTTTATAGAATAAAATGTATGAGTTATATCCAGCCACATAGCACAGAGAAGTGGAAATACGCCTATAAAATAAAGTAAATGACAATATATGAAAAACAGCATGGGTAGGTGATGCATATGTAAAACATCACGTTTACCTGCAAACTTTATAAAAAGAATCACTTGTTTTTCATACAATGTTTATGCTTATGTGAAACCTCTTTTAGTCGAATGATTAAATATCACATAGCTGCGATTTATTCTTATATTAACGTTGACTTTATCAACAGATTTTCTTGAAGTTTTTCTTTTGTGTATTTTAATCATATTGTACGGCATAATGCCGTTGACACACGTTAACCGGTTATGCTGGATCCCCGAAGTTAAGCAACGTTGAACCTGGTCAGTATTAAAAGGGTGGTCATTTGGGACTTCCATGTGTTGTATGTGCTCTCTACTTATCTCGCCATTGTTTCCCGTCGTCCTGGACTTCTCCTTTCCACTGGACTGAAACAGTACCAATTAAGAAGAGGTGTGGTTGGGGATTGCGCAACCCTTACCTTACAATTACATGCGCAGCTGCCCTTACAGGGGGTATCCTTTGTCTTACGAGACTAAACGGAGGCATCAAAAGTTTAATCACATTTGTTTATTTATTCCTCGGCTATTTTCATTGCGTTTTGTTAAAAACAAAGTCTATCTTATTTAAAGGTGATTTATAGAAGGTGATATAGCGCATTTGTGCAACGAATAAACACTAACTGAAGCAATTTAAAAAGCAAAAAGTTTGTAACAATGCAGAAGTGATGAATAAAAGTTGCGGCAAATTGGATTAATGTGGCGACAAGAACCTTTTAGCGAAATGTAAAATGTACTATTTGTTCTTATACTACATTCAGTTCCATTTATTCCCATAAATAAAGGAGTAATCTATAGGAATATTTATTTCTCTCAAAATATAGAGTGGTACTTTTTTAGGGAACTGGATTTTATTTAGATTAAAAAGGGACTTGAATTATAACTCTGCAATCGAAGAAGAACTTCGTAAAAATAATTTTTATTTATTTTACGAAACAATAGATGCACTCTATCTTCTCTATAGTTATTGGTGTGGAATAATTGGTGGGGTTTAATTTGTGTGGTTTAATTATTAGAATCACATCTAGGTTATAAATTAGAATCGTAGCATTTTATGTTTTTTCAAATTCTTCTTTGCGATTGGTGTGGTTTTATTATTTTTGTATGATCTAGCTTGTAAATTGAAATGGTAACAAATGATATATATCTTTATATATCTATATGTATATCTGTATATATATATATATATATATATATATATATATAATTATTGTAGGATTAACAGTTTACACTCTCACGATATCGCTTTTTACTTTAATTCTTATTCATAACTTAAACTCATTGAAACGAAACTATTCGATACTAAAAAGTCATCTGCCATATCTCTCTATCGATAAAGAAAATAAAGCCAAATAAAAAAAACACTCTCTTCATTCTTTTCTATTTTGATGAGGACTTATTTGTATATAATATATTGATGTTGGCACTCTGTGGATGTTCAGCGTAAATTTAGACGCTCTGATAATATTGTAGCACTTTTGCTAAAACTGCAAAAGTATTTATCTAAGTTATCAGGGACGCCTGGCGTAGTCCGGTAGTAAAGTACGCTTAAATATGATATTTTAATTCTTGCAGATTTCGTATGAATTAGTATAGAGTTAATGTTCTATCGATGTTTATATGTTAAAATGTTGCGATTTCAAGATTAAAAAATATATCCATATGACTTGAGAGTATCAGCTTGAATCGAAACAGAAACCGAGACAAAAACTTATGAAGAATTCTTGATAAAATTATTTATTTAGTTATTATTTATTTAGTTAAATTTATTATTTATTAGTTGATGGCAAGTGCCATCAAATATAATCAGAACTAAAAGTACAACATATGAAGAATTCTTGATAAAATTATTTAAAAAAAAAATTCGCATGTGCCATCAGTTATAATCAGAATCAAAACTTGTGAAGAAGTCTTGATAAAATTATTTATAATAAAAATAGATGACTTAAGTGCCATCAGCTATAATCGAGACCGAAATCAAAACTCATAAAGGATTCTTAGTAAAATTATTTATTACAAGAAATGGAAGTCCATAACAATTAAGCGATAGTCACTCGGATGTAAGCGTGACACACAAAATAATAACACACACGCTATCCTATTAATATATAAATTACGCAATATATTAAAGTCTATTGAAAGAAATCAGACACGTGTACGTTGACTTTTATAACATAGAAGACACGATTTTTCAAAACATTTTAACCGAGATAAAGTCAATGGGATTCTTCCTAAAACAAATCCTGTATAAATGAAACAAATCTAGCTTAAATGAAACAATCATATTCGATCTATTGCTAAGCAATAAATTTAAACTATTAGTCGAAAAGTACAATATTGCATCAAGTAAATTTGATTCTTATTTGCAAACATTGCATATGATCATTAAAGATCAACCGTTTTTAAAATCTTAATTCTACAAAGCGTAAAATGATTACAGTTTGCATTTAACATTAAACATTTTTGTTCGATTGAAATCTTTTTTACTGGATGACTTGACGTGAATTAACGAAAGTTTGGATGAAAAAGAAAATCCATCAAAGCAATCGATTAACGACCTTCAAAAAACTAAATTGTGGATTAATTAAAAAATTAGAAAATAATCGATGCTTTGTTTCAAAGAAAATATTCTTGATTTTCGAAAATGTGTGCGCGAAATTTATTAGTTTCCTTATTGTTTGTTTGAGTCAATCTCTATGTTGGAGTCACTTTGGTTAGTCATCCTCTGTCGTTTTCTATTTCTTGCTTTGTTTCTCTAACAATCTATTTCTTGCTCTATCTTCCACTTTCTGTTTATGTCACTTAATATCCTTTATATCATTCTCAGCCTCTCTCTTTAGGTAAATGGTATATGTCTTAAATGTACATGTATTGTAATCTATCGATCAATCTATCTATCTGCCAACTATCTATCTATCTATCTATCTATCTATCCCTTTAGGTTAATGGTATATGTCTTAAATGTTCATGTATTGTAATCTATATGTCGGTCTGTCTGTCTGTCTGTCTGTCTATCTATCTATCTATCTATCTCTTAAGGTAAATGGTATATGTCTGGAACGTGCGTGTATTGTCACATATATAATTAAAGTGAATGTACACGGGCCCGGCTTACGTAAATATTAACTCATGCAAAATGTATGTTAATTAGCAAACGTTGGGAAACTTAGTCATCATATTAACAAGAAAGTAGAAAGAAAGGAAATTAGCAATACATATAAAACTTCTGGGTGATGTACGAGATCCGGGAAATGAACAATTAACCCCCGTTTTTTAACGATCGAAATACGCCATTATATATATATATATATATATATATATATATATATATATATATATGGGTGTATGCGCGCGTGTATATGTGTGCGTGCGCGCGTGTGTATGTGTTACTGGTCAACCCTGATTTTTAGACATTTGAAATACCTGATATTTGATAAAGAGGGTTTTCTAGAAATATATTATGGAACACTGCCACACACATGAGATCATTGCTTACAAGTTTGAACTTATCAAGTAATATTTAGTATTAAAAATATATAGACAATCATATGTTTTGTCTCCCTTCTCGACATCGATATATTTTAATTTCTTGCATAGTGATAACATTCTAGTACTTCTATCTCACACTGTATGTATATATCTATATACCTATAAAAGTGAACGTGTCTGTGTGTCTGTATGTCTGTGTATCTGTCTGTCTGTGTGTCTGTGTACATTTCCCTACGCAATAACTCTGTCAATTTTTAATCTACAAACTCGAAATTTGATGTACAGGATACTAAGATTTGAGAAAATCGATGTGATCGGTTTTCGGCCAGAAATATGGCGGCTAAGGGATCAAAGTCCAACGATTTGACCTTTGAGAACTCTACCAAACTCCTCCAACAATTTTGGGTCTAAACACTTGAAATTTTAGGTATAGGTTTCTTGGACATGGATCTAACTTAATAACTTTATTTGAGCCCAAAACAACAAATGTTAAGGGGTCATAATAGGGATCAAAGTAAAAAATTGACCGTTTTGTTTGCTCAGCATACACCTCCAAACACCTGGGCAACGCCAGGCACCCATGCTAGTCTATATATATATATATAAGTGACCATGTCTGTACGTGTTTGTGTGTGTGTCGATCAGGTTTATTTTTACTTTCTTTTTTCGTGACCGTGTTTTTGTTGCTGTTTGTTTAGTTTCTTCTTTTTCGAAATGAATTCAGCCGTTCTGATTTTTTTTCTATGCGTGTCCCTTTTCGTCGTGAAATCCCCGAAAGGTCGGATATCCTGGTCACGGCACCATTGTAAACCCGCGTGTGGCTCCCTCGTCAGATTGCCGACTCCCAACGTCGTGTACTGTGGATTTTTTCGTTCGACTATTCTTCTTATGGCCGGATCGTAATTTTCCCGTTGGCGACTGTCGATGAGAACACACGCGGTTCACAAAATAGAAATATGAACAAAGAAAGGAAAAACACAAACGCCAATGTTCACATATAAATTGACTGTTGGACTTGTGAGTGTGTGTGTGTGTGTGTGTGTCTAATCTCCGTTCTATTGATGTTGCATTCGTCTATCTCTGTTTCAAAGTCAACTCTAAAATTGCCCACGTCTCTTTCACAGTCAACTCCATAACTGTTCAACTGTAGTCGTTATCAACTTCCATCCGACGTCCAGCACGTATAGGTGCCAACTGACTGTCTTCTCTTCGTCTCTCAGGTCGCCCACCCACCCTGGCTACCGGAAGCTGTCCTTCCCTATTTTATCAGTAGGTTTCTATTGTTATTGTTTACTATTTCCTATCTATTGTTGATTGTAGGATACTTCAGATTTCTTTGTTTATTCTAAGCTATTTCCTCTTTCTTTGTCTATTCCCCCCTCCTCTCAGCAGTTTGTGACTCAAATCCCTCCCAGGGCCACTTTATAGTATCACATTTGAAATTTAAGATATAGGTTCTTTGGACATGGATCTAATTTAATAACTTGATTTGAGCCCCCCAAAATTAACTGTTAAGGGGTCATAATAGGGGTGAAAGTTTAAAAAAATTGACGCTTTTCGTTGCTCAACGTATACCTCCAAACACCCGGGCAACGCCGTCTGAAATGCTAGTATATATATATATATGTATATATATATACAGAGAGAGAATTATTAGAATGTCATCGGTATGCATCTCTTCTTCTCTCTCTTTCTCTCTCTCTCTTTACACACACACATACACCCCCACACACACACACACACATATATATATATATATATATATATATATATATATATATATATATATACGAACACATGTATAAAAAGTTTTTTGAGTTTCAATGAATGGTTCATTCCTGCAGATGAAACGTAGTTAGCAAAGTAATAATCTATGAAGTTTGCTTATAAATTGTACATAAATTAAAAACTAAAATTTTAAACGAAAGCATATTTGTTTTAAGGTTTATGAGATGCCGAATAGAAAATAAATTAAAATGACGAATAAAATGATATCCAAGTCCGATGACCTTTACTTGAAAATTGAGGCATAATTCAAAAATAACGAAAAGGTTTGATATTTCAATGCAATTATTCAATTTATAAACTGAAATTAACTTGTGTTGTATATATATATATATATATATATATATATATATATATATATATATATATATATATATGCATATAGATATCTGTATATTTTGGCAGCAAGTCATTATTCAAGCACGTCTGATTGAACACGATGAGGGTTATTCTTTTTTCCGATTGTTTTTGTTGTCGTTTTCTTTTCGTTGGGGCCTGGTATATTTATACATTTTATGTTTATTTTTTAAAATATTTTTTATTGATTATAAATAACCAACTTTATACCCTAATAAAAAGTAATAAAAATTTAAAAAAATCTATAAATACAAGCCTCAAAGAAAAAGAAAACGGCAACAACACAATCTCTCCTGACGATAATCGAACGCACCGATAGAAAGCACTTGAGGAAAACATGGCCGAACAACAACAATTGAGCGCCATTCTATACAAATGTCAGCTGATATAAAAGAGACCGCTCGGTGAATGGAAAAGATATCCAGAAGAATTGGAAAAAAGAATAACTCTGTCATGTTCAATCAGGCGTACTTGAATATATATATATATATATATATATATATATATATATATATATATATATATATATACAAGAATAGTTTATTTCAGTTTATATACGTATATATATATGTGTGTGTGTGTGTGTGTTGAAAGAGAGGGAGAGTGATAAAAAAGACATATAGCTAGATAGATATGATAGAAAAAAAAGAGAGTTCCATTTACCTTTCACCTTTTCGCTGTCCTACTCTTATTTTTATTTCTGTATTTACCTCATTCTTTTTTTTTTCTCTTTTGCTTTATTTCACGTTTGCTCTATTAGGAAAATGATGGTAGTCAAGTTGTTAAAACACGGAATGACGACATGGGTGTCGAAAGTTCGTATCAAGTTTGTTCTACAAAGTCAATTTCACTTAGGACGTTTGGCAACTTCACTTGGTCCCTCCCGTAAGTATCAGATGTCTTTTCCAGAAAGAATTCTCACTAGAAAATTTAGAGAGAAACCACTGCCAAAAATAGAATCTTCGGATACATATGATATAATGATCTCTCTTCATCGCAGCATGTACTTCTTTATCTCATGCGCTATTCATTATCTTACTGTTACTCTCCTTATCCTTTCATTAAATACTTTTATACTTATGCAGAATACAGAGAGTGCTATATTTTAGATATGGTGTTTCAGTTAAATTTAACTTTATACAGTTTTGTTTGTGCATTAAAATCTAAGTTGAAAGTGCATAATAGTTTTAAAAAAACCCGAATGTTAAGAATGTGTTTCTAAATAAACACGTTATTATTTTAACACCGTCTGTATTCTGCATAAGAACCGATTTGTTAACTGATAACTGCATGAATATAGAGCACATATTAAGAAGAATATGTATTGTGTACTGTATGCGAACTAAGTTTGGTAAGCTAAATAGGATGTTTATTTTGGGTAATGTTTGAAACTGTTAAATGCTGTGAAAATAAAGAATAGTAGTCTTCTACTACCGCTTCTTTCATAACGTAATGTCGTTAATTTTTGTCGTATTTTTTCGTATTGTATTTTAATAAATTGGCGTAAAATTCTGAATCACCGACGACAGCGATCAAGAGGTACGCGGCGACCGTGGCGACGACAATAATGAGAAGAAAAACAGATGAAAAATATTTTTTTTTTGGGGGGGGACATTAATTCTGATATCGGTTTTCTTTATCGAGGAAGAAGTAAGCCTACAAAGTTATTTATTATTGTGCGGTATTCGTTAGAATCGAACTTAGTGTTTTGTTAACGGCATTTGTTAGCTATCGGTAGGCTTTTTAATTGTTTGAATTGCCTTTAATGAAATAATCCCATGACTCGATAACCGATCAAATTGAACAGAACTTTATAATGAATTGTGAAAGAAGGGATTCATATTTACGTACATTAACCGAAAGAACAAATGATAAAATAATGATAAAGTAAACACGGACGACACCATTAGGAAAAAAATGGCAAATGTGTAAAACTTCCCGGTTTCGTCGAAGAGAATGAGAGTAGAAAATAAGGAGTGAGTAAGTATCTTGCTACCAACTGTAAATACGATTTGTTTGGGAGAGTAACGCTTTTCGGAACTATTATAATTCAGTGTATTCAAATATAAAAATTTGAGTCTCATGCGATCATTGAAACGATGAATTATCATGAAGAAAAAACATCGTTTACAATTTTTCATGCGTTCATTTATCTCATATTAGATTGATATGATTGATTTTGTAGAAACAAGAAATCTTTTGCGGCATATAAATATGTGATAGAAAATAAGAGTAAAATAAATGCAATCTAACGAATAAGACGACAGTGAAGCGATGCTGTAACTATACAACCTGTATTCACCGATTTCTATAACATGATTCAAATATTGTACCAAACAGATACAGTTATAAAAACCATCTACAAAGTAAGGCGACTTCGTGTAACGTGTCAGTCGAGGAAAGACCATAACAGATTATCTTGAAAGAATTTGCTCATGCATCTGTCTACTTGCTGCAATTTTAAATGCGTAAATTGAGGGCCATTTTTATCTTAGTTTAGTTTTAAAACTACGTAATAGTCACTGTTTGTATGTGGATATCCGAATCTCCAGTTACAAAATGTTCTTTAGTAATTCGGTTGTTCTGTCAAGATTGAACTCGAAAAAATCATTTTCCTTGCAGAATACCATTTTTTGTTTTGCTAAGTTTGCGAATAATATAAGTCCTGCAAGATATTACAATGTATGAAGCCCAACAGTTGGCTTAATAAGAAAACTAAATAAACGTTGTATTGACTATACAATTTAATTAACTGATATAAAAAAAACTTAAGAAATGATTATCATGATGATATCGTACTTCAATATCTAAGAACGCTTAAGGTTAGCTAGACAGATTATCTACTTTCATATATAAATTCTATCGAATAATTGTCTTCCGATCTGTCTTAGAGCAAGAATAATCAATGATTACTATATATATATATATATATATATATACAGACATATCATTAATTATATGTATATATGTACGTATGTATGTCTTATAAAGTCACAGATAAAAAACTGCCAAGGCAGTATAGATGGTTGTTTATAAATAAGCGGGTTGAACATTATAAAAGTGGTGGGCGAATGTTTGTTTAAAATAGATATTTGGCGATGTTATTTGCGGGCACCGCTCCCGTGGGTCGATCGGTAGAACCGCTGACTATCAACGCGATGATTCTAGTTTCAATCCTCGGCTTGGGATAGGTGCTAATCTGACAGCACTGATGAGTTGTGATACAACGAAACCAGATGTATGTCGATGACTATATATATATATATATATATATATATATATATATATATATATATATATATATATATATATAAGATAAAAAGTAAAGTCACATAGGAATTTTATTAAACTATCAATAAGAGATAAGGGAAATACACATTTAGGTTGTGGCATTTCGAAGCTAAAATCTTTACTATATGCATATATATTTACTAATAAAATTATGTATATTAATTATATAATTTTGGTTTGATTATTTACATGAACAGTGTTAATTATTTGAATAAAAACATAATTATGACAAGTGAGCTGCACAGTAATGGCTTCTCTATCATTCCGTCGAAGGAAATCTTCAGGCTAAGTTTAAGAAAGACGTTAATTCGTACTACACTCGCCATGAATATATTTAATACTCACGCGACTCTTTCTTCCCTATCTCACATACACACGAAAAATGTTAAATGTAGGTTAAATATACGGAGTGTTAAGAAGAAATGGAACATCATAGAATCATGCAGTGTTGGTGTCTAATAAAGCAAATGTAATGCATATATAAAATATTTGCATTAAAAATGGGTAGCTGTTACCATATAATATTCGTAATAATCATTTAAATTCACCAAAAATGAAATGTTTTTATAAATATTCATTATTAGATACATATTATTGAACTTTCACAATAATCGGATTTATCTATGTTTTCACGAAGGGATCACATTTTATTTTACATCACTTTTATGAAATTAAATTAAACTAAATGTAGCCTACATTACGAGTCTTTATGCCTAGAAACTATGTTCCAATATTTCAGTTCATATATCATAGTTCAGGAGTAAACCCTATACATATAAATACGTAAACATATACAGATATCTAACTTTAACTGTTATCTTAACTGTTAAGGCTACAAGGGAGACAAGCGAGCAAAAATATCCTAAGCAAAATTGAACCTGGCCTGCCAGAACACTATATATATATATAGGCAAATTTAAACATATTTTATCGGTTTTAAAAATATAGGTTCTTGTTCACCAATTTTCATAAAATATTAACCATAGAATAGTATTATAATCTTCAAAAGGCTATAAAATTTTCATGTAGTTTTTTGAACAGCATTTAACTTAATTTATGTAACAGTAAGTGTAAACTTTGCCCTTTATGTCGCACATTAAATGCGTTAATTATTGTTATTTGTTATCAAAGTTTTGCATTTAAATTACAAAATATCTGATATTTTCTCCAAAACTTTTTGCCTTGATGGAGGGGAGACTAAAACTTGCTAATATGATTTTGAATGATCTAAAAGAAAAAACAGCAATGTCTATAGATTTGGTGAAATAAATATACGTTAAATATATCAGTTGAAATATAGAAATGATTTAACATATTTATTTCACCAAATCTATAGACAAGCACTGAGAATAATCTAAAATGTTTGGAATAAAGTCTCCCTTGCTGTTATTTCAGATCATTTGAAATCATGATAGTAAGTTTTAGTCCTCCTTCAATCAAGGCCAGATGTTTTTGAGGAAATATATATAAATCTGACCCCCAAACACCTACTACTCACATTCACAAAGTATACACCACACTTTCTCCCAGACGTAAACCACACCCAAATATGTTATAAAACTAATGTAATTCTGACTCCCGTATCAATATCGATTCGTTTTTGGTTTGATAAGGTGTGCGTTTGTAATTTCATTTCAAGTTATGTTGACCGTCTTTTACATTATTTTCATTCTAGTAATTGTCTACAATTCAAGCTTAGGACAACTAAATTGATATTGATATTTAAAGAGTCTTGATAAATTGCTATCTAATTATTATGAATTAATGTCACTGCAAATTTATTTTATAAAGAATTTTTAAAAGAATTTTCAAAAATGAGTTTGTGCCTAAACTGTGCCTAAATTATTCTCCCATAACAATTTTTTTTTTAAATTACTATAAGGGAAGTAAATTTTGTGGAATATAAATTAATTTCTAATGTGCAATGTTAACATGTTAAAAAAAAGCAGGTCTATATATTCATTCATTTTTCTTGTAATATATTTACAGGAAACAAAATTACTTTATATTATCCCACATCGCCGATACTTACGTCTTGTATTTGTGTTTCAAATTTCATAATGATCGGATAATTCATTTATGTGTGAATTCTTTACATGCGCAAATTGTAAACATATTCACATACCAACTTTCATATAAATATACATATTGCTCGTTACATATAGTCTCTTTTTGTACGAAATAATCTATTAAATATATACTTTTGATTACATATTAACTTCACTTTTACACAACATCTTATATGTATCATAATGAAACATATGCTAATGAAAGATGAGTTTTAGACAATAGTTATTCATTCATTTCATTAAAAGTACTCGTCAGACAAAAAATTAGCCATATATCTTCCTTGCCATAAGTATATTCTTAAATACTGCGAACTCAAATTTGACCGCTAGGACACCCATTCCGAGGCTTTATTATGGAAACTAAATTCGAAAAGAAGAAAAACAAATATCCTTTGGTTAAATCAAATTGTTTGTAGTGAGTGAACGTGTTATTATCTGTGATCGATAGGATTTATATCTAAAATTGAAATTTATCTGCCTGTCTGATTAGTGGGATAATTTTATTCCTTACAGTTTTTAGTGTTTGGGTTGTGAGATAATTGGATTCCGTTTTCAGTATAATTCTTTTTAGTAGTGCTGTATCAACTATTTTTATTGCGAATATTTAAAATGAAATTTTTGCTTTGTCTACGTGTTTGGTTTAGGAGATTATTAGGTTTTAATATCAACTCGTCTGAACTACTCGATGTATGTAAAGTTGCCATTTATATTTTTATATCTTTATCCTATTGTGTAGATGTGATTTGTTTTTCATTCTGATTACACAGGCAAACATACACACACACACGCACATATATATATATATATATATAATTTTATAATCATGTTATAAACGAGTAACTATTATACAAAGCAAAATTTATCACGATAAGAACAGTGCAACACTATTACGAGGAGAACGCAATAATATTAAATGAAAGATGAGAAATAAAAGTTATGTATAAATTTAACATTAAAACAATAAGGAAAAGTTAAGTAGAAAATTAAGAAAAAACACTTCGGGCCATGGCATTTCGAAGCTAAATGTTTCTCATCTGAAAAGCAGAGCGGCCAGAATTATACAAAATACAAACAAAAAACCCCTAACATAATGACATTTATATATGAACTGTGAATGAAGGAATAGAATAATATGGTCAATAGTTATTGAATGTAGGCACAACATATAAGGGTATATCGGAAGAATAGTATACACACACACACACACACACACACACACACACACACACACACACACACACACACACACACACACACACATATATATATATATATATATATATATATAGGACATTATCATTCAACCACGGTAGTGGTTGAATATATGCTTAAGTCTGAAATTGAATGAATCGAGACACATTCAAACCCCCACCACTAATTCCGTTCGCAACCAAATGTCAGACAGGTTATAGAGTTGGATAGAACACCTCATTAGCTACATTTTGAAAACAAAAATTCGAAAATTGGTTCAGTAGAAAAAAGTTACAACAAAATATGTGGGTTCACAAACAGGAGAGTAAGTACATACATAAGTGACTAACGCTTTTTTATTTTGAATAACTTTTTTTGTATATAAATATTTTTTTTACTGCGATTTTGCCAATATTACACGTTAGTGCAACGGTTAGAGTACCGGGGGTTGGTGGAAAGACTTTAGGTTCAATCCCGTGTATCGTTTTTTTATAATTAAAAAACCGAACTTTTTTTTAATAACTAATTTTTTTTTAACTCTCCTTATGATTTTATAGCACAAAATGGTGAATTTATCGATTAAAATTAAAAACCGAAGAAAATAAAAAAAAAAGCTATTGTCATTCATAAATTGACAAAATCCTATTTATTTTACAATAATAAAATGACAAATGATAAAAGAAATTATAGAAAAAGTTAAAAAATTGGATTGAATAAAATAACTGGAATGTATTCTAATGCTTTGGGAATTAGAAATTAGATGATCAAAAATATAAAAAATACTGCAAACACTGTTTATAATTTTGTCAAAAAAGTTGATAAAAAAGGACTATTACCTACTTATTTGGGAGAAGAATTGTATCATGCATTCAATAATGAACATTATTTGTTTCCAAGAAATTCAGTTGAATATGTGCCTATAAGAGTTTTGGCAAAGCATAATTATGAATCTCTTGATTGTCAAACTGAAGATTGTGAGTGCAAAAAGTCAGAAATTTCTGAACCAAATATGTCAAATAATAACAATGTAAATATTATTGTAGAAGAAAATGAAAATAAAGTGAATGATGAAGAAAATGAAGAAGATGAAAACATAAAAATTGAATTAGCTCGACCTTGTGATTTTAGTAATGGCTGTCCCTATGAAAAAACACGACTCATTGAAACTAGAAAAATATATCAAATTATTAAACAAATTTCACCGGATTTGACATTTTTGGAAATTCGCAAAATTATGAAAAAAAATGGAAGAATGTTCTGGCATACATAATGATAATTTATATTGCATTGGTCAATCGGATTGCACTAATAGACTTGAACTCCTTAGAAGAATGGCACCACATACTCCAAGACTCAGAACTTTAGTCACTCATGTGTATAGATTAAGAGCTGTTTGCATTTGGCTGGATCTCTATGATATTTGTCTCTTAGAAGGAAATTTGCGAATGTTTGAAAAATTATTAGACTCTGAATTTTATAATCTTAAGACTTCAAAATTAATAGAAAGATTGCAACAAAAAGAGAATCAAGAACATCATTCAGAAAATAATGTTGTGAATAAATCTGTCACATTAATTCAAAATTTTAACAAAGACATGAAAAAAATGAAAATTAATTCATGTGACATTTGCAAACAAAGAGAATATGATGAATTTTTTAAAGTTTGGACTGACTGGGAAAAAGAAGTTAATGAAATAATTAAAGAAAATTATATATTACCATGCAAAATTTGCAATAATTGTAGAGGGTTTTTGAAGAAAAATAAAATCCCTACATTAGCATCAATTAATGGATTAGGAGTGGATGAAATTCCAGAAATGTGTAAAAAATTGAACATTTATGAAGAAAACTTAATTCAAAGAGCGAAATGTTTTATTAATGTGATAAAACTTGTTCCTCAAAGATACAAAGAACCAAGTTCAGATATGTTTCTGCTATTAAAGGAATTGCAACTCATTTGCCAATTCCAATGGAAAATACAATCAACCATGTGATGAACACTTTACCATCAAAAGAAGAAAATTCTGTACAAATTATAGTTAATTCAATTCCTACAGCTCAAAAGAAAATCTGGAAAGCATTGCTCAAATTGGATAATGTGTTTGATGCACTGGATTGGCTCAAAGCAAACAATCCATTCTATAAAGACATTGAAATTGACAGAACATCAGATCTCAATAATGTTGTTTTATGCACTGGGCAAGGTAGTTCAACTAAATCTGATGATTGCATTTTGAGTCATTTATCAAAAAAAGATGCTGATACATATTATGAACATCATACTGTTCAAAAAATGTATCCGACTTTACCAAATGAAAAAGACATTGAAATTTATAAAATGAAAAAAGTTGAAGGAAATTTGTTGAAAGATGATAATCCAAATTTGGATTACATGTGTTTTCCTAAAATCTTGTGCAAAGGAAGATTTGGCATGAATTACAACAGGCCATATGGAAAAGTGCCAAATTATATGTACATTAGAAACAGATTAAGGCACTGTGATCCAAGATTTAGGAAAAATATTCAGTATTTATTTCATTCTGTTGACAAAGCTGACAAAAGAGCATTGGATTCGGGAATTTTTGCGATTATGAAATCTCTCAAATGCAATCAAATGCCATTGGCTCAATTTAATCAACAGGTTCATCATAATGATAAAAAATTAGAAGGCAATCTTTCAATGATGATGGCCAATGTGAGAGGATCCAAACAATTTTGGAATAGAAAAGCATCCGATTTGCACACAATGGATGAAAAATTTGGCCCTTCTACCTTCTTTATCACTTTATCATGTGCTGAATATTTTTGGCCAAATTTAAGAGAATTTTTGGAAAAATTGAACAGTGGTGTAAGTAATGTTGAAACTATAAGAACAAGTACATTATGCGTGAATGATGTTGTTGCAGTCAGTGAACATTTTTATAACAGATTGCAAGCTGTAATGAATAAAGTAATTTTGGCAAAAGACAATCCAGTTTTTGGAAAAGTTGCACATTATTTTTGGAGGATTGAATATCAACAAAGAGGAGCTCCCCATGTTCACATGAAAATATGGGTGGAAGGAGCACCTATATATACTGAAGATCCTCTATCATTTAATGATATTAAAAAATTTATCAATCAACACATAACTTGCAGAATGCCTTGTTCAGTTTCTAGTCCAACACTTCACAACTTGGTTAAAAGATTTCAAGTTCATTCTTGTAGAAAAACATGCTGGAGGATATATGGAAAAGGCAAAAATATTGTGAAAAAGTGTCGATTTGGATTTCCTAAATCGGAAGGAAACTTTAATTTTTTTTACTGTTGGTGAATGTATAAAATCAAGAAAAACTGGAAAAGGAATACAAAAGTTGTATCAATTAGAGAGAAGTGTGGATGAAAAACTTGTAAATGACTATAATCCTTTATTATTATTAATTTGGCAATCCAATATTGATGTACAATATATTGGAGAAGATAGCATGATATTGATAAGATATGTGACAAGTTATCAAACTAAAGCTGAAAAGAATGAAGCTGAAGGTGTTTGGGATAATTTAGATGAAAAGGGATCAAAATATGGAAGATTCAAATCAGCAGGACTTCAACTAATTGGTAAAAGAGGCATTGGAGCTTATGAATGTGCTGATAGATTATTGGGTCACCACTTATTTGGTGCATCTGATCAAGTCATTTGGGTTGGAGCTGATATTCCTAGCAAAAGAGGACATAGATTGAAGTCAAAAGAATATTTAGAAAAACTTCCTGAATATTCTACAAACATATTTCATGAAAATATGGTAGAAAACTATTATCCAAATCGACCATCATCTTTGGAAAAAGTTTCTTTGTATGAAGTTGCAAGCAATTATGAAAAAATATCTGTTAAACCTTCTGTCAATGAAGAAGCTAATAAAATGAAAATGATAATTTACAAAGGTTACTTTAAGCAAGTCAAGGAAAAAATCGTCAAGGCCCCATATGTTCCTTTAAATAAAGAAACCAAAGAAAGATATTTTCACAATTTGCTTATGCTTTTCAAACCTTGGAGAAAGGAAGAAGATGATTTATTAAATGGTTTCACAACATATGAGGAAGCTTTTAAATATTTTCTTCTGAATTACCTGAAATGATTAACTATGAAAATATAAAGAAAAAAGTCATACAATCTATAGAGTTGGCAAAGCAATTAGTAATTAAAGTTGAAAAAGAAGGCTCTGAAGAAATACAAAAAATAATTATTGATGAAGAGCAAGAATTTGATAATAATGATTTAATAGTTAATGATTTTGTTGAGAGAAAAGTCACAGAAGAATCAATAGCTGAAAAAGAAGCTCAACTGAATTCTGATCAAAAAAGAATTTATGATAATGTTATTAGTATAATTAAAAAACAAGAACTTCATTGCAATAAAGAAAAACCTATTCCTAGATGCAGTTGTGAAGACTGTAAACAACTACTAAAATTCATTTCTGGTGTTGGTGGAACAGGAAAAAGCTTTTTGATTGACACCATTTCTGACAAAATTACTTTAATGGTTAATGTCAAAGATACCATGCCAGTTATAATTTGTGGACCAACTGGTATGGGTGCTTTTTAAATAAAAGGCTACACTTTGCATAGCACTCTCATGATCAGTGTTCAACATGGAAAATTTCCTGTTTACAAAGAATTGAAAAAAGATGATATCAAATTTTTTAGAAGAATTCTGGAAAATGCTAGAATTATAATAATTGATGAAATTAGCATGGTCAGTCATTTAATGCTGGCTTTCATTCACAAAAGATTGGATGAAACCTTTGGGAATTCAAATAAAATGACATATCCATTTGGAAACATGAACATTTTATTGTTTGGAGACTTATTGCAACTGCCACCAGTCAATGAAAAGCCAGTTTTTGAAAGAGTTACAGCATTTGATGCCAAAAAACAGAAATTGGCATTTGTGGACACTCATTATGGAAATATTTTGAATATGATGAGCTCATTATTAATATGAGACAAAAAGATGACAAAGACAATTATAGTGAAATCTTGGGGAGAATTAGAATTGGTTCACCCTCTGACTCAGATATAAGCACTCTTAAACAAAGATGCTTATTTTCTGGTAGAAAAGCAAAAGTTGAAGAAATTGCAGATAAACTTATTGAATTGTCTTCCAATTCTGAATTGAAATTTGTTTGCATACTTCCTATGAATGAAGCTGTAGATGAATTGAATAATGAAATGCTAAAAAAATACAGCATTAAAACTATTGAAATTGCAGCTGTTGATTCTGGAATGAGACAAAAGAATGTAAAAAAGAAGAAAAAAGTTTCAATTAAAAATAATAAACCAAAGAAAACATCAGAAATAGCTGGACTAGAAACTATTTTGAAAGTTGGCATTGGTGCCCAAGTGATGTTGAAGAGAAACATTGATGTAGAAAAAGGTTATTGCAATGGTGTTATTGGAAAAGTAACTGATATTATTGGTAAAGGCACTAATGTTGAATCCATTGTGGTCCCAATTTGATCATAAAAATGAACCTTTTACTGTTAAAAAAATTCAAGCTAATTATGAAATTTCACCTGGCATATTTTTTACCAGAAATCAATTCCCATTGTCACTCTCTTATGCCATTACCATTCACAAATCTCAAGGAATGAGTGTGGATGGCATTATTGCTGATTTGAGAACTCAAGTTTTTGCTGATGGAATGGCTTATGTGGCTCTTTCAAGAGCTAGAAAATTGTGCAATGTTTATTTGTCTGACTTTGATCCAAGATCATTAATTATGTGTGACAAGTCTGCTTGGGAAGAATACAACAGATAGAGGAATTCTGGAAGGCCAGAATTGACTCCATTGCCACCTTGTAGAAAACAACCACCGTGTATGGAAAATGTTACTTATATGCCAAAGAAAAGAACCAAGCGATTGCAAATGGGACAAATAGAAGAACCAACTACTAAAAAGAATAAAACTCAAAATAATTTGACAAATTTGGTTCCTAAAATGCCTTTGGCCAATAGAAGTAATGATTGTTTTGTTAATTCAATTGTGCAATCAGTTAATCAGTTGACTGATTTACATGATTATTTGAATAGCTTGAGCATTGATAATGAATTTTCAAAAGAAATGAAAAATATTCTTTATCATAATAAAAATTCTGTTGCAAATTTGAAAAGAATTATTGGTGGAAGATTCAATGATGGAAATCAACAATGTGCTCATGAATTTTGGAAAGAAATGTATCTTAATTATAAAGGGACATTCAACAAAAAATTATCTTTGCCAAATTTGATACTGCCAGATGCATTAGATTGCATCAACAAAATTGCAACTATTTTACAAATGAAATTTGCAACTGCAACATAAGTCCTGGTTGTGGGAGAAAAGTGCAACTTCCAATTGATGGAAAAGAAGAATTGCTATTGCGACCAAAAAATGGTCCTCAGCAATTCAAATTTTTAATTAATCGAATTATGAAAAGTTCTCTTCTGAAAAATTGTGATACATGTTCTCTCAATTCAGAACATGAAGTTACTTCAAGAATTGAATTCCCACCTGTATTCAAATATCTTATTATTCAAATCAATAGATTTTTAATCAATCTAAATATTAATATTGAAGAAAGAATCAATTGTGACGTAATGAACTTCAGTTCAAAGAAGCAGCAAATCTTTGGCAATAATTTTTCTCTGAAAGCTGCTGTCATTCATAGAGGATCAACTGCCAGAGCAGGACATTACACTGCTTTGATCAAAAATGAAAATGACGTTTGGGAAGAAATCAGTGACAATACAATCACAAAAAGACATACAAAATTTCCTGCCAAATTGCCTGACATTGTACTTTTGTTCATGGAAAAAATGTGAAAAATTCTATGTTTGGACTAAAACAATAGGCTTGAACTCAACGTATATTATTATTATTATTATTATTATTATTATTATTATTATTATTATTATTATTATTATTATTATTATTATTATTATTATTATTATTATTATTATTATTATTATTATTATTATTATTATTATTATTATTATTATTATTATTATTATTATTATTATTATTATTATTATTATTATTATTATTATTATTATTATTATTATTATTATTATTATTATTATTATTATTATTATTATTATTATTATTATTATTATTATTATTATTATTATTATTATTATTATTATTATTATTATTATTATTATTATTATTATTATTATTATTATTATTATTATTATTATTATTATTATTATTATTATTATTATTATTATTATTATTATTATTATTATTATTATTATTATTATTATTATTATTATTATTATTATTATTATTATTATTATTATTATTATTATTATTATTATTATTATTATTATTATTATTATTATTATTATTATTATTATTATTATTATTATTATTATTATTATTATTATTATTATTATTATTATTATTATTATTATTATTATTATTATTATTATTATTATTATTATTATTATTATTATTATTATTATTATTATTATTATTATTATTATTATTATTATTATTATTATTATTATTATTATTATTATTATTATTATTATTATTATTATTATTATTATTATTATTATTATTATTATTATTATTATTATTATTATTATTATTATTATTATTATTATTATTATTATTATTATTATTATTATTATTATTATTATTATTATTATTATTATTATTATTATTATTATTATTATTATTATTATTATTATTATTATTATTATTATTATTATTATTATTATTATTATTATTATTATTATTATTATTATTATTATTATTATTATTATTATTATTATTATTATTATTATTATTATTATTATTATTATTATTATTATTATTATTATTATTATTATTATTATTATTATTATTATTATTATTATTATTATTATTATTATTATTATTATTATTATTATTATTATTATTATTATTATTATTATTATTATTATTATTATTATTATTATTATTATTATTATTATTATTATTATTATTATTATTATTATTATTATTATTATTATTATTATTATTATTATTATTATTATTATTATTATTATTATTATTATTATTATTATTATTATTATTATTATTATTATTATTATTATTATTATTATTATTATTATTATTATTATTATTATTATTATTATTATTATTATTATTATTATTATTATTATTATTATTATTATTATTATTATTATTATTATTATTATTATTATTATTATTATTATTATTATTATTATTATTATTATTATTATTATTATTATTATTATTATTATTATTATTATTATTATTATTATTATTATTATTATTATTATTATTATTATTATTATTATTATTATTATTATTATTATTATTATTATTATTATTATTATTATTATTATTATTATTATTATTATTATTATTATTATTATTATTATTATTATTATTATTATTATTATTATTATTATTATTATTATTATTATTATTATTATTATTATTATTATTATTATTATTATTATTATTATTATTATTATTATTATTATTATTATTATTATTATTATTATTATTATTATTATTATTATTATTATTATTATTATTATTATTATTATTATTATTATTATTATTATTATTATTATTATTATTATTATTATTATTATTATTATTATTATTATTATTATTATTATTATTATTATTATTATTATTATTATTATTATTATTATTATTATTATTATTATTATTATTATTATTATTATTATTATTATTATTATTATTATTATTATTATTATTATTATTATTATTATTATTATTATTATTATTATTATTATTATTATTATTATTATTATTATTATTATTATTATTATTATTATTATTATTATTATTATTATTATTATTATTATTATTATTATTATTATTATTATTATTATTATTATTATTATTATTATTATTATTATTATTATTATTATTATTATTATTATTATTATTATTATTATTATTATTATTATTATTATTATTATTATTATTATTATTATTATTATTATTATTATTATTATTATTATTATTATTATTATTATTATTATTATTATTATTATTATTATTATTATTATTATTATTATTATTATTATTATTATTATTATTATTATTATTATTATTATTATTATTATTATTATTATTATTATTATTATTATTATTATTATTATTATTATTATTATTATTATTATTATTATTATTATTATTATTATTATTATTATTATTATTATTATTATTATTATTATTATTATTATTATTATTATTATTATTATTATTATTATTATTATTATTATTATTATTATTATTATTATTATTATTATTATTATTATTATTATTATTATTATTATTATTATTATTATTATTATTATTATTATTATTATTATTATTATTATTATTATTATTATTATTATTATTATTATTATTATTATTATTATTATTATTATTATTATTATTATTATTATTATTATTATTATTATTATTATTATTATTATTATTATTATTATTATTATTATTATTATTATTATTATTATTATTATTATTATTATTATTATTATTATTATTATTATTATTATTATTATTATTATTATTATTATTATTATTATTATTATTATTATTATTATTATTATTATTATTATTATTATTATTATTATTATTATTATTATTATTATTATTATTATTATTATTATTATTATTATTATTATTATTATTATTATTATTATTATTATTATTATTATTATTATTATTATTATTATTATTATTATTATTATTATTATTATTATTATTATTATTATTATTATTATTATTATTATTATTATTATTATTATTATTATTATTATTATTATTATTATTATTATTATTATTATTATTATTATTATTATTATTATTATTATTATTATTATTATTATTATTATTATTATTATTATTATTATTATTATTATTATTATTATTATTATTATTATTATTATTATTATTATTATTATTATTATTATTATTATTATTATTATTATTATTATTATTATTATTATTATTATTATTATTATTATTATTATTATTATTATTATTATTATTATTATTATTATTATTATTATTATTATTATTATTATTATTATTATTATTATTATTATTATTATTATTATTATTATTATTATTATTATTATTATTATTATTATTATTATTATTATTATTATTATTATTATTATTATTATTATTATTATTATTATTATTATTATTATTATTATTATTATTATTATTATTATTATTATTATTATTATTATTATTATTATTATTATTATTATTATTATTATTATTATTATTATTATTATTATTATTATTATTATTATTATTATTATTATTATTATTATTATTATTATTATTATTATTATTATTATTATTATTATTATTATTATTATTATTATTATTATTATTATTATTATTATTATTATTATTATTATTATTATTATTATTATTATTATTATTATTATTATTATTATTATTATTATTATTATTATTATTATTATTATTATTATTATTATTATTATTATTATTATTATTATTATTATTATTATTATTATTATTATTATTATTATTATTATTATTATTATTATTATTATTATTATTATTATTATTATTATTATTATTATTATTATTATTATTATTATTATTATTATTATTATTATTATTATTATTATTATTATTATTATTATTATTATTATTATTATTATTATTATTATTATTATTATTATTATTATTATTATTATTATTATTATTATTATTATTATTATTATTATTATTATTATTATTATTATTATTATTATTATTATTATTATTATTATTATTATTATTATTATTATTATTATTATTATTATTATTATTATTATTATTATTATTATTATTATTATTATTATTATTATTATTATTATTATTATTATTATTATTATTATTATTATTATTATTATTATTATTATTATTATTATTATTATTATTATTATTATTATTATTATTATTATTATTATTATTATTATTATTATTATTATTATTATTATTATTATTATTATTATTATTATTATTATTATTATTATTATTATTATTATTATTATTATTATTATTATTATTATTATTATTATTATTATTATTATTATTATTATTATTATTATTATTATTATTATTATTATTATTATTATTATTATTATTATTATTATTATTATTATTATTATTATTATTATTATTATTATTATTATTATTATTATTATTATTATTATTATTATTATTATTATTATTATTATTATTATTATTATTATTATTATTATTATTATTATTATTATTATTATTATTATTATTATTATTATTATTATTATTATTATTATTATTATTATTATTATTATTATTATTATTATTATTATTATTATTATTATTATTATTATTATTATTATTATTATTATTATTATTATTATTATTATTATTATTATTATTATTATTATTATTATTATTATTATTATTATTATTATTATTATTATTATTATTATTATTATTATTATTATTATTATTATTATTATTATTATTATTATTATTATTATTATTATTATTATTATTATTATTATTATTATTATTATTATTATTATTATTATTATTATTATTATTATTATTATTATTATTATTATTATTATTATTATTATTATTATTATTATTATTATTATTATTATTATTATTATTATTATTATTATTATTATTATTATTATTATTATTATTATTATTATTATTATTATTATTATTATTATTATTATTATTATTATTATTATTATTATTATTATTATTATTATTATTATTATTATTATTATTATTATTATTATTATTATTATTATTATTATTATTATTATTATTATTATTATTATTATTATTATTATTATTATTATTATTATTATTATTATTATTATTATTATTATTATTATTATTATTATTATTATTATTATTATTATTATTATTATTATTATTATTATTATTATTATTATTATTATTATTATTATTATTATTATTATTATTATTATTATTATTATTATTATTATTATTATTATTATTATTATTATTATTATTATTATTATTATTATTATTATTATTATTATTATTATTATTATTATTATTATTATTATTATTATTATTATTATTATTATTATTATTATTATTATTATTATTATTATTATTATTATTATTATTATTATTATTATTATTATTATTATTATTATTATTATTATTATTATTATTATTATTATTATTATTATTATTATTATTATTATTATTATTATTATTATTATTATTATTATTATTATTATTATTATTATTATTATTATTATTATTATTATTATTATTATTATTATTATTATTATTATTATTATTATTATTATTATTATTATTATTATTATTATTATTATTATTATTATTATTATTATTATTATTATTATTATTATTATTATTATTATTATTATTATTATTATTATTATTATTATTATTATTATTATTATTATTATTATTATTATTATTATTATTATTATTATTATTATTATTATTATTATTATTATTATTATTATTATTATTATTATTATTATTATTATTATTATTATTATTATTATTATTATTATTATTATTATTATTATTATTATTATTATTATTATTATTATTATTATTATTATTATTATTATTATTATTATTATTATTATTATTATTATTATTATTATTATTATTATTATTATTATTATTATTATTATTATTATTATTATTATTATTATTATTATTATTATTATTATTATTATTATTATTATTATTATTATTATTATTATTATTATTATTATTATTATTATTATTATTATTATTATTATTATTATTATTATTATTATTATTATTATTATTATTATTATTATTATTATTATTATTATTATTATTATTATTATTATTATTATTATTATTATTATTATTATTATTATTATTATTATTATTATTATTATTATTATTATTATTATTATTATTATTATTATTATTATTATTATTATTATTATTATTATTATTATTATTATTATTATTATTATTATTATTATTATTATTATTATTATTATTATTATTATTATTATTATTATTATTATTATTATTATTATTATTATTATTATTATTATTATTATTATTATTATTATTATTATTATTATTATTATTATTATTATTATTATTATTATTATTATTATTATTATTATTATTATTATTATTATTATTATTATTATTATTATTATTATTATTATTATTATTATTATTATTATTATTATTATTATTATTATTATTATTATTATTATTATTATTATTATTATTATTATTATTATTATTATTATTATTATTATTATTATTATTATTATTATTATTATTATTATTATTATTATTATTATTATTATTATTATTATTATTATTATTATTATTATTATTATTATTATTATTATTATTATTATTATTATTATTATTATTATTATTATTATTATTATTATTATTATTATTATTATTATTATTATTATTATTATTATTATTATTATTATTATTATTATTATTATTATTATTATTATTATTATTATTATTATTATTATTATTATTATTATTATTATTATTATTATTATTATTATTATTATTATTATTATTATTATTATTATTATTATTATTATTATTATTATTATTATTATTATTATTATTATTATTATTATTATTATTATTATTATTATTATTATTATTATTATTATTATTATTATTATTATTATTATTATTATTATTATTATTATTATTATTATTATTATTATTATTATTATTATTATTATTATTATTAACCAGTGGTGTCTGAAGGACTTTCCTATAAAGTTTTGGTCCTTACAGACACTTCGCGAAGGCCTGTAAATAGGCCCATTGCGATTATTCACTGTAGGTTATTTATTTGAACTGGATATCAATTATACTCTACAAGTCTTGCTGCCTGCTTGAGATATGTAGCCAGTTTTCTTATGTTCAGCCTATCAACCACTGATTGATTGAATATGTTGTTGAGCTTAGGTGTGCTAATCAAAGTCCTTTGTAACCTTTACACACAGATACATGATGTTCTGGTGTTTCATACTCTTCACCACATTTCGGGCACGTGGGTAATGATGCCAGATCTATGATTTTCTTGTGTTTCTCGAGATTACAGTGCCCTGTAAGAATCTGATTTACCAGATCTTTTTGTTGTCTGGCGAGACTTAGGATACGTTTACATAGTCGGGTAGATGCCCAACCAACGTTATCCTTTGTCTTTTTACAGTCTATCCTTTTGTTCCACGCCTCGTTTAGGTGTTTCGTAGACCACTCTCTGATGCTAGAAAGACAGATAGCATACAGGACTTGAGCAAAGGGTTTAGGGCTCCCTATTAGAAGTTCTGATCCCTCTTTTGTCAGTTTATCCACTTCCTCATTGCGCTGTATCCCTTCATGACCGGGGTCCAGGAAATAGATATGCGGTTTTTTTTCCTAGATGGTTTAGATTTTCAATGCAGCACAGTACGGTTTGGGATCTTAACGTACTATTCTCCAATGCTTTAATAGCTGCCTGACTATCTGAAAGGATAGCTATTTCCTGTTGCTGAACCTCTTCCATGATCAGAACCTCAGATTCAAATGCCTTAAACATGCGCTATCTCTCCTTCTTCTTCGGTTTTTGTCGTGATGTTTACCGAATGTTTGAGCTGACTTGTCAGACTTAGGTCTGAGATCCTGCTCTTCGGTGAAGGCGGGGGTGGTGTTTGGTACCACATCCAATGGTGCCAGCTCATGACTGGTGTTTGGTGTTGTATCCGATGATACCTGTATGGTGAAGACTTCTGCTTGGAAGACCGTCCTTAGTTTACCAAGATAATAAGATTTTTGACAGGTGAGGTGGTTTGAGTATTCTATATAAACACTCGCACCAATCCTATCATTCATTTTAGATCCATCAGTATAGCATTTGATTACGTTGCTTTTCAGCTCTTTTTCGTAATCTCTTGCGCCTGTTCTGTCATAAACCATACATGTGAAATGCTTTTCAAATGATCTGGTTTTAGTCATAAGGTCACCCGGCACATGCAAGAGCGGTAGTTCCTTCCTAGCCTCATTACACAAATCCACGTGACTCTTTGTTTTTCCAGTAGTCCCAACAGATCTTGACCACCACAGACCCATGAGATCTATTCTATAGGATCCCCGTATCGCTTCTGCCTTCAGGAATTCTTTAATCGGAGGGATATTCAACAGCATCTCCAATGCTCCAGTAGGTGTGCTGGGATATGCTGAAGAAGTCATTAAACAAGCAAGTCTTTGTACCTTCTGGAGTTTCTTCCTCAAGTACAGTTTCTCTGTCCCGCGGATCCAGGAAACACATGCATACGACAAAATGGGACATACCATAGCAATGTATATCCACCTCATTACATGCGGGTTTACTGCCCAGGTTTTCCCCACAATTTGTTTGCATTGCATAAGGGCTACAGTTTGCTTGGAGGAAATATTTTCTATGTGGCTTTTCCTGGTTAGCTTACTGTCTAGGATTACCCCTAACAGCCTTGCCTCCTGCAAAAGTTTTAATTTCTGTCCACTCAGAAAAAGGTCACCAAGTTGGCAATTAGACCATTTCTGTTTTACGGCTACTGAATTCTAATTCATTTCGATTAGACCATTTATTAGGAATATTTAATGCCATTTTGGCAATGCGTCTGACCAATGATGCTTTTGAACCCGCAACCAGCACTGCGATGTCATCAGCATCAGCCTGGGCATAAATATTCCTATTTTTAAACTCCTTTAAAAGAGGATTCAGCATACAGTTCCATAGTAAAGGTGATAAAATCCCACTTTGGGGGTTTCATTTAACTACTTCCCTTTTAACAGTTGCCCTCAGTAGTTCTACTTGAACTGTTCTGTGCCTCACCATATACTCAATCCATCGGATGAGTACTGGTGGCACATTGAGTTCTCGTAGCGACTTGAACATACTACTGAAGGGTATGTTGTCAAAAGCTCCAACAATATCTAAAAAGACACCGAGTGCCATCTTCTTTTTTGTTAGTTTACGCTCTATACAGATCACGAATTCATGAACCTGGCTCGGAACTACTGTGATTGAATGATAAATATTGCATAAATGTGTGTTTGAGAGCTAATTTTTTTTGACAATCATTAATAAATATTATAAATTTATATATTAATACAATAGCAATGCCTGGAAAAATCATGGATTATATGAAAAAATGCGCGCATGAAAAGTAATATTCTTAAGATTTTATTAAACCTGGAAAAGTAAAGGACAAGAAATTCAATCTGGAAAAGTAAAGAACAAGATATTCTAGTAAAGTAAAAAATAAGAATTTTTTAGACTTAAAATATTGCAGCTAAAAATAAAATTTGAATATTGATAAATATTTTATTTATTATTTGCATATGTTGTTGTTTATTGTTGAGTTAAAAAGGGTGTCAGACGCTGGATTGAACTTATTTCCCCCCTATTATTTGCATATATTTATGTAGTGAAAATTGTTTGAATAAAATTAATTCATTAGTTAGTTAGTTAGTAGATGGAATTAATAATTTTATAATTTACATAAAATGAATTAAATGATCCTTATTATGATATAATAAAATTATTAATTTTTATGTAAATTATAAAATTATTAATTCCATCTACTTACTAACTAACTAATGAATTAAGAGTCAGTAGATTTGAACCCGGCTACAAAGTCATCTTTGACTTCATTTGCTAGGGCGTTTCCTCCAGGCCGGCATTTGCTACAGGGGATAAAAACATTTAACATCTAAATATCAAATGGAGGCAGAACAATAAACAGTCCAAGGTGTTAACACGAACGGAAGACGTAAAAATTTTCTAACGCTAGTGGATTTTTTATTTATTTCACATCTCTCTCTCTCGCTCTCTCTCTCTCTCTCTCTCTCTATATATATATATATATATATATATAATATTTTTTAAATACCTACAAACACAAGTGTTTTATCCTCTCGGGAATCATCAGTGCAGTGTGTCACGATTACTGCTGGTCGCGAGATTCGAACTCGGCCACGAATCCATCTCTGACTTCATTAGTAAGGAACAAACCTACACGGCCAACTTTGACGGCGAGATATATCGTTGAAATTTGTACATTTATTTTCATTTCGAGACGTCCGTCCATAGTGATCTAATCATTATAGCATCATGATCGGCTCATGCGAGCTTAAGTTACTGACTTCCATTTTAACTGTGAAGTGCTTAACAATGAGGATCGAGTTCTTAAAAGGGTTAAAATAATTAATACTATAATAATTATATATATATATATGTGTGTGTGTGTGTATGTGTGTGTGTGTGTGTTTATTCTAAGTTAATAATTTCCAGACGTGAAACAACCAGTGAATTTAACGATATACCAACAAAAGTGTTCTATACCGAAGTAGAGCAAAATATACTTTTTTATTTATTTTTTATAAGCCACTATATATTCATGAGCATGTTTTGGCCAGCCAGTTATACATAACTAGAGACCTCTTCTGGCGATGTTGCTTAGTAATCTGATTAATGGATTTCCAAACAAAAAAATATTTTTAATGAGTAAAAAAATCGTTTTAAATCTGGACAAAATTTTGTTGAAACAAATCTAATAGTTTTTTTTTAATTGTATGATAATTATTACGGGGTTGTTACCTAGTTAATTAAAAATCGAACACAATGTATTAAGAGATGACTCGAACCTGTACCTCAGCTGTGAGATGACAGTAGCTAAAAAACGCACTTATTTTCTATACAAGTGTACGTGTCTATTGCTAGAAGGTTTGTTTGATATTTACATATATATAAGTATTTTACCGCTAGAAACTATTTCTATTCTTATGGATATATTCAGGTACAAATGAATATATGTATAAATATACATAATATATTCACCCGATCACATAATATATTTATTCTAAAATAATATATGAGCGTGTGTGTACCCATGTATATGAGAGTGTGCGTACCCATGTATATGAGCGTGTGTGTACCCATGTATATGAGAGTGTGTGTACCCATGTATATGAGAGTGTGCGTAGCAATGTTTATGTCTTAGTGTTACTATTTTATTTATTTCGTTCTGAAATGTGTCTTGTTTTTTTATTTATTGTAAACATTTTTTTTTTCTGTTTTTATTTTCTTGTAAAAGTCAAGAAGGGCAAAGCGATTCGTAAAAATGGCAAATCGCATTCATTCGTAAATTATGATTTAAGTTCTTGTCGACGGGAGAGAAATTGAAACATGGTAAAAAAAAGACACCCCCTTCCCACAAAACTAAAACAAAATATCAAAAATAAAAAATAAAGTAAATAGTCATCAGTAAACAAATAACGGATTCTTCGTTTTTTTTTTCCTTGGGGCAAATGAAAATGAGAAATATTTCCATCCTTTGATTATCAGACTTCATAGATTTAATCGGAATGCTGTCAACACTGCGGGTGGGGGCATAATCTTATATATACAGACATACCTTCACAAACTTAGGAAAATGTGTGCTTATATATATATATATATATATATATATATATATATATATATATATATATTTATAAACATAACTATATTAATATCAACTATATATATATATAACTATATAAACATAGTTGCATTAATATCGACTTACAAGCAAGACGGCCTTGACGTTGCCTGGGATTGAATGATAATCAATGAATGTTTCAAACTCCCAGATTTTTACTGCCATCGAAATCGGCAAAATCGCAAATTTTTCAATCAACTCGACTGATTGCCTACCCTAGCTGGAGGGTTATCGCAGTGCACAAGGAGGAGGATACATATGTCTCTCTAATTTAGTTTCCAATCCATTGTTGTCTTCATTGCACTGTAGAGAATCTACTGTTCATTATATAAAAAATATTTTTATATGTAATGGTTGGAAATAACGTTTAAAATGCAAGCGTCATGTATAATGGTTCAATTGTGCTTTAAAGAGAAACATTAATTTCGAATGCGGCCTGTCATCAAAAAACCTACCGTTGATTTTATTTGCCGAGTCTTTTTATGAGTCTAGTAAAAACAACTTGTCAAATGCACTTGTTAGGCTGTATAAAGTGTTTATTTTATGTCAAAATCTACTGTTTTTTATTCGTCGGATTTTTTTCGATTATCGATTAAGGCATAGCACAACAAAGTTCCCGGCCACGGTTATGCTCTTTTGTGTGGTTTCAAATGAGGGCCACATCATGCCATCTATTATCCTCGAAGTCGGCTTGAAAGTCAACATCAAGGTGTACTTGAATGTACTTTTGAGTGTGGTGATCGCCTGGTGCAATTAGGTGACCACTGGCAGGCCTTGGGTATGACAGCAGGACTTACTGCCAGCCCAGAAGTCTAAAAAGAACCAGCTTTGGCTTGATAAGGAGTACTACGATTTATACCTTACTTCCCCGACATAAACCAACATATACTATATTACTTCGTTTGGTAATATGTTGAGAACATCAAAACACCAAAATCAACCTGATCGTCGCCATCTGCCTAGTATTCGTCGAGCTCCCGCCGGCGCTCGTGGAAAAGGCATACTCCCAGTTTCGAGGTAGTGATTGAAGCTGAAGGCTGCAACATTAATTAGATGTTAGCTCTATTACATAATCGAGTTTTCTAAATTGATGTTTCTAATAAAAGTTTTAAAATAAAACTGTGGTATTGTTTAGTTTAAAGGAAACTTTTCTCGTTCCCTCAAAAAATGGATTAAGTAAAATAATTAACAAGAACACAGTTAAACTTTCATTCTAACCACTTCAAATTTTAGTAAAACAATAATAACTTCTAAAATTACTAAAATAATGAATGAGAGTGGGATTGAATTTGTAAGCATTAAATATTGAGAAAAATGTAATTGTAGAATACCTAAGAAATGTCCATTGGTAAGCAATTGCCTAATTTATGGAATTGTATACAAATGTAAGTTAAAGCATGTTGCATCATTTAACATTGGACTAGAGAAGGAGCTAAATTGGAATGTTGATAATGATAGAAATAAGAATAGGACAAGAATATATATTTAAAATAAAAGAAACATGACAGCATTGAGAGTTGGGTTGGGGAACCACATGAAAATTAAATAAAATTTTAATTAAAATGATTTATAGAAGATAAAGCTTGAAAATATAAGCCTAGTAAATCAAAAAGATGTAATCTATGCTTACTTGAGTCATACAACAGTGAATTCTAAAGAAGAAATTTTAAAGAAAAAGTGTGATGTTATACAAAGCTGTCTACATAGAAATAAATTCCCATTGCCACGCCTGAGACCGAACTAAAAAAGCATGTATATATATATATATATATATATATATATATATATATATAAATGAAAATTACAATTGAATTTACCAAAATGATCCAAGATAGTAAAATTAAAGTAAATTATAAATATTAAAGAATTAATATTTATAAAATTATCTAAGCCAGATATAAAAGCTCGATAAAATGAAATAGGAAATAGAGCTTTTTTTCTTCTTTTTCTTACCAGATCTTTCTTATTTATATTTATGTCTCGGAAGTAAAGTGAAAAGCACATCTTATTTTTCTTTTATTAATATTATTGGAATCTTTTCTTTTTTTCCTTGTACACATTTTTGTGAATTACTCCATGGATTTCTGCCTTTAGATAATTATGGACTATCTTCTTCCAATTACGGGATTTCCTTGGATTTTACTTGTACAAATGGAAATTCTTTTAACTTTCTTGAAGTTTTACATTTGGATTTTACCGTCAATGGATTTTTTATCTTCCACCAGACTATCCATTCGTGTGTAATCAGCTTTTTCTTTACCATATTCCCTCTGCTTCACTTTTTTTGTTTTCAAGTAAGATCTTTGACTTACTTGTTGTTTCATCAAATACTTCTGCATGCAAAATCCGATCCCGCATTTTGCTAATTCCTACCCTCTGATGAGAAAGAAAGTATTTCTTCGAAACTCCGCGGATTAAGGACTATCCATTTATCTAGTGTTTCCTTTTCAGATTAAATATATTTTAACTCATTTCAAAGTGTTTTTTAACATATTTTATTAACTGTTTGCTCATATATATATATATATATATATATATATATATATATATATATATATATATATATTTATCACTCGTAAATGTATATTTTAATCGACTTTTCATTGACTCTTTTTATCATTCGTAACTATATATTTCACTTCTATTTTTAATATTTTATCTCCACCTGATGATGATTCAAGAAAGAATCGAAAGCGCTCGTGTAAACTATGGAACATTTGTAAATACCTTCGATCTTGAAGTTAAAAAAATCTTACGAAAGATCTAAAAAATGAAAAAAAGAATCATTAAGCAAGGTATCTCTGTTGTTTTTAATAATGTTTGCCTGAATATATATATATATATATATATATATATATATATATAGAGAGAGAGAGAGAGAGAGAGAGAGAATATGTTCTAAGGGAAATGTATATGTTGTAAGAAAATTTTTAATTTCTTCATACGAGGAATTTAAGATGGTGCAATAAATAAATAGTACGTTGTTAATTTAACAATAAACATAATATAACCTAAATAATGGATATATAATTAAATTAGAATTTAATAATTGTTATTAGTAATAAATTAACACCTAGGACAGATATTAAGTAATTAGAAAATATCGAGATGAGCAGATTACGATGGATTAAAATAGAATAAATCACTACATAAGTTTTAAATAAACCAATATAAGACATTACATCTAGATTGCTATTAAGAGAATAATATGGGAAATAAAAGTCTATAACCAAGCATTGAGGATCAATAAAGACAAAATCAAAATAGTGAATGAAAAATATAAAGGAATTTCAATAAAATTATGAATCGATGAATGTGTGCAAAATCGAGTTATGTCTCTTTTCACTGAATGATACGGAAATGGTTAAAATTAATAAATAAAAATATCATGTTTACATTGAGACAAGTTTGAAAATGTTATAATTAACTTTTAAATTAATTATATGACCAGTATGAGATGAAGATAAATATTAACTAAAATTATTTAAATAAACCTTTTACTTTGTAGTTTTTTTTCTTTAAAAACACCAGGTAAAAGGGGAAACATATATCGTAACATGTAAATAAAAATGTTTACGAAACTAAGTGTTGTGGTGTACAAATCACTCCTATCAATACCATAGGTTGCAGAGACTAAAGGGCGACATTCATACCATGTTTCATCGCATGCTACAAACACCTTCCTCTCACACCATTTTAGAGGCTCCTGTATTCTTTATGATAATTACATATTATATTCATACACTTTACACTACTTGTGGTTTCTTTCATTTGTGCCACCTAGCACGGGTCTATAACAATTGGCTGATGAGGATGAATCAAGAATGCCCGGATCAATCTACAACAATTGCTTACAACAACTGGATGACGACTATTCGGGCAAGGACTGACTCTAAAAAAAGAGCCTTTCGCAAACAACACTTGACGACGAAAAATATTCAAGAATAAAAAAAAACATGCGGATATTCGAAATAATTCTTTCCTACACTCTGGGAACATTCAAAACTTCAAAAGTATTTATTTTTCAAAAGTTCGGTGCAGAACGGGAAAAGGTTCTTGTCTAGGTTGGGGGAAAAACAACATTCGAGCGTGAAACTCGACCAATACGGATAGAGAAAAAAGGACAACAATTCTTGCCGAAAAAAGATTTTACAAAGACGTCGCCAAAAGCTTTATCTTGCTGTCAAAAACCTACTAAAACGTAACTACGAGTTTAAACAGAACTCATAAGACTATTGCGTGGAGAATGATTACTACTGAATTAACGAGACCAAGTTTTCAAAGTTTACCAACCAAGAGGCAAAAGGAACCCTTCACAAAATTATCAGGATAGACAAAATTCTAGGACCCCTTGTAGCAAATGTGGAGGACCTTATGGGTACGATGCATGTCGGTACCAAAGGAAATAACATGTGACTTATGCAACCAAGCAGGGCACAAGGCTTCATATTGCAGAGAAAATGTAGCAAAAAGAGCTACATAAAAACTGCAAAAATCGACCCTTCACCAACAGAGAACATAAGGAAATATATTACGGTGAGAATCAGAAATAAAGAAGTGAAACTGCAGCTCGATTCAGGGTCGGATTTATCAATTATAAATTTTCACATTTGGAAGGGAATAAGAAAGCCCACGATGACAAAGGCGAATAAAGTCGCAAGATCGGTAACTGGTGAAAAAAATTAATTTTGAGGGTGAGGCGATTATTAATGTCACTAAAATAATGACAAAAAAGCTAAAAGTTTTCGTTCTAAGGAACGCCACGAATTTATTCGGGGCCGATTGGATTCAGGAATTTGAATTATGGGACTCACCAATGACTGATTTTTGTCATAAAGTCGAAAACCTAACGCCCGAAGCCGACAAACTAAAAAAAATCTAAAAGAAAATCTTTCCCAAGTGTCTTCTCTGAAAAGTGTGGATGCTGCACAAAAATAAAGGCGAGATTCGAATTGCTGGATGAAGCAAAACCAATATTCAAAAATCCACGGAGTGTACCGTTTGCTTCGAGGGGAAAATTGAAGAAGAATTGGAAAGACTAGTTAATACTGGGATTTTGACTCCAATTAACTATAGTGAGTGGGCAGCCCCCACTGTATACGTGAAAAAAATCTAAAGAGATTAGGGTATGCGGGGCTCAAAGATCACCACTATCCGCTACCAAACCCAGACGAAGTATTCGCTAATTAAATGGCGGAAATTTTTTCCCAAAATAGACTTAACCGAGGCGTACCTACAAATATCAGGAGAGGAAAATAACTCGAAACATTTGTGTATCTCAACGCACAAAGGACTTTATAAATTCATTAGATTAGCATTTGGTATAAAAGTAGCACCTGCAATTTTCCAACAGGTAATCGATACTTTGCTAAGCGGTTTGGCTTTCGCAATAGGCTATCTGAACGATATCCTTATGCGTAATAAAAATGTTGAACAACATAGAGATCATGTATTTCAAGTGTTTGACAGAATAAAAGAATACGGCTTCACATTGAAGGAAGCAAAATGCTTATTTTTTTTTAAACGAATTAAATACCTGGGTCATATAATAGATAAGGACGGGAGGAAACTCGATCTAGAGAGGTCCACAGCTATAAAAGACATGTCAGAACCTCATAATGTAACTACACTGCAGATTTTTTGGGGCTCGCGAACTATTATCAAACGTTCATTAAGAACATGCATGAATTGCGTGTGTCATTAAATGTACTATTAAAAAAGGACAAAAAATAGGACTGGACACCTGAGTATCAGGCGGCGTTTAAGAAATTAAAAGATGTATTAACGTCAGATTTATCCCGGACTCATTTCAATCCGAAAAAAGAGATTATTGTCGCAACTGATGCAAGGATCGGAACGTGCATTCTACACAAGATGCCTGATGAGTCCACTAAGCCGATCGCCCATTCGTCAAGAACTTTAATGGCTTCGGAGAAGAATTACTTATATTTATGCAAATAAATTGCATTTGTTTCGTTGATATATAACGGTATATTTTCGTCTTCATTATGCGACCTTTCGCCTTTTACATTTCTCTACCATTAAATACACCCATTCACCATAATATACATGGGGACCGGATCGTCTAAAACACGGCAGACCGTCCTGTCCCCAACAGATTGGTAGACTCCCGACGTGATTTTTCTTCGAATGGTGACCTAACGAACGCTGAACAATATTCGTCCCCCAAAACTTTTAAAACGTCCTCACTGTCGCAATGAAACATACCGTTATATCTTTAAATAATCAGCGAAATATACTCAAAAAAGAAAGAAAAAACAAAACAAAAAACGCAATTTCCAAAAAAAAGGGGAAAAAATTTTTTCGTTGCATTTTCAATGTTATGGCTAAACACACGTGCGTCAATTATCTATCGTCCGCCATCTTTTTTTCTAACTACTTCGTAGACAACTAATGTAAACAAACATCTCGAAAGAAAAAAATAATCTTTTTTTCGTCACAGCCTAAATAATAATAGAAAGAGAACAATAAGTTTTATCTATATTCACGCATTTAAAAAAAATATAGACATTATTATCTTCTTCACATTTTTATGACCAACCGTATTTTTGAACGATGTCTGTTAAAATTTCGACGATACCAACGGACTACTATTTTCACGAACATTTCGATTTTTTCTCGCAAACGATGCACATTTCCGTTATAATCCAATCGAGAAAATAATTTTAATGACGTCCTGAATATAACGCGCTCCCTGAAATATTCTTAGACGTTCTTTTCACGTCATTTTACTCCAACTTTTTTATTCTGTTCTCCGTCATAATCGAAGCAAAATATGACCTCGAGAACCTGAAAGGTCAAATTTTCCGGTTGCCTTCCTTCTTAATAATCAGTTTGTTCAACAAACTATTTTCCGAGGACCAGTTCTTGTTTACCTCAGTCGAGAAACACTTCAACGAAGAGACATGATTACGCACATGTAACGAACGAACGACACACTATAGCACAGACGTAACTCCAGCGACATGCATCCACTGCTACAACGAACGAAAATTACTTCCAACAACTTTAATAGCAATTTCAACGTGTTTTCAACGTATTTTCAACGCCAGATTTTATATATGAATTCTGCTGTGGACGACGAAGTCTCAAAACATTCCGTCACACACGCGTTTTACCTACGTATCAAAACTTTAAACCTTCTTCACTTTACTGAAATATTTTTTTGCCATGTGCTAATAAAAAAAATATTTCAGCTTTCAATTTCATCATGGAGAACATGTGGCAACAAGCCCACTGCAAAACTCAAATAGCAACTCTCACGCTATTTCAACTCCAGTTTCCCACAATTTTGGAAAGGAAAAAGCGACAACAAGTCTCTCCAGCGTCATGTTACGCGCATCAAGCCTCTCCACGGCATATCAACCCTTTCCAGCAACACCTCACAGGATATCAGCCTTTTTTAGCAACAAACGCGACAACCAACACAAAGATGTTCACCAAACACTGTACACTCCTGGATTTCACAACGATTCACCTCACCTCACCGAAGTTCTCCAGCTAACATGAGTAAGCTGCATCATGCACACTGATACACTCATCCTGGACGTTCAGACCGTACCGACTCACTGAGTACGCCCGAGCACCTGAACAACGTTGACACCGCTCTCTACGGACGGACAAATTTCCTCGCAGACTCACTTGTGACCGTAAGCGTGTAGTCGACGCATTCGCGAGCAACGCGAACCAACTTCAACCCATCGTGCTGACCCTTGCGCAAGCTTCATAGACTCCGCGGCAATACAGTCTATGACCACAACACTTGCACTCAAACTCATAACATCATTCCTGTGACCATCCCACAGTTGTACAAGTTTGAACATTTTTCCCTGATATTCTTTTACGTCGCAACTCTATCCTTACACCCTGCTACGTAATAAATAAAAAAAAAATCTCTCTCGTTCTCTATACAGTGGACACACACGCTAACATATATATGCATGCCTTTTCTCCTATTTTCTTTTCTCTAGCTTCCAGCTAACTAGGAAGGGAGTATTGTGGGAGTTGAACACTCTCAGCCTAACTCAATTATCGCCCTTTAACTCTGAAGAGCGACCTAGCTACGTCACTTCCTCTTTCTCTTAATTCACTCTCTTTTCCGCTGAACGCTCGACCAGTCAAGATGTGACGAACCACCGCTCCGGTGGCAATGGGCCACCACAATGTTCCTGGCTACCGCCAGCCTCTCGCAAGTAACGGTACTAATCTTAATGAACTCTAATTCTTCTATCCTCTTTCCTGTATATATTTATGCAAATAAATTGCATTTGTTTCGTTGATATATAACGGTATATTTTCGTCTTCATTATGCGACCTTTCGCCTTTTACATTTCTCTACCATTAAATACACCCATTCACCATAATATACATGGGGACCGGATCGTCTAAAACACGGCAGACCGTCCTGTCCCCAACAGGTTCAATTCTCGATCGAGTTATTCAAAGGTTAAAAAAATGGCACGTGTTTACTCCTTTCAATAAAAAAGCATAATCATTATGAACGAATAAAGTGGACCAATCCAAGAAGTGGTGTCTTCCTGTAAAAACTGCAGAAATTTATAAATGGACCATTTAGATCGCGATCGACTGCAGTCAGTCTTTTAATATACTTAACTATTTTATAACGCTAAAAAACATTACGTGCTGTAATCGACCATTTTATCTGAATAACGAAGCAGAAGTTACTACTTTACATATAGTACATAGGGAAATTACAGTTTCATGCCTTTTCTTACAGTATCAGTACTAACAGTATGAGGATTGATGCACAAGAGTGACAACTAGTTTTATCTAATTCCATTGTATACTACCACGCCCACCCGCCACCAAGCAAATAGAGAGGGTAGAGAAGCAAATACAGTCACGAAGCAAACGCATGAAAAAAAAATCACTTCCTTTTTCTTTGTCTCTATTTCTCTCATCCTTTTTATCACCCTTTCTTTTTAACTCTTTCTCTCTTTCTCCACCTCTCGCTGGATTCACGTTATATTTTACAACACGCAACATTCACTTGTAACATGCACTGTTTTTTCCGGACCCGCAAAGAAGATTGAATAGGCTGTTGTTCAACTCGGACACGACTCTCATCGTCATGCATTGTGAATGTAGGTTGATTTACGGTAGGCGAAAATGCTGAAGACAGATTTAACCTTTAAAAATTAGGATTGCATATAAGAATATATATGAAGGCGCCCTCAGAAACCAGCAGTCATACATCTAAAATTGTATACAAAACTTATATAACGCTAACAGAAATAGAATCAAATCGTATGGCATCGAATCTAAAATATCGCGTAGATTTCTGAACCTGTGCGATTCCCTGTATCATACGTTAAAGAGAAAATTTTAATAGAAACATAAACCTTAGTTATTGTTGCCTGCCGATTCTATTATCAGGGATCATAAACTCACCAAAGCAACAATGGCTGATAATGCAAGCAATAAATATGGATCAATGCTGCAATCGTATCAATAAAACTCAAAGACATAAGCCAAACTAAATGTAATGTTAAATTCTGATGTAAAGGAAAGTAAATTTACAATTGTAGCACACAGAGTACTCTCAGAAATCGTAATGCAAACCATAATATGTTTTCTAACCTGAGAAATATATACAGCCACATTATTGCTTTATTAAAAATTGAGAGATGAAAGACAACGTACACCCTCCCGACAAATCCGACAACAGCACTCTCTTTATAGGGAGGCTCAGATGCCTTTCTACTGTCGATTCTATCCTCTATACGCATGCCTTTGGGATTCTATATCTGATTCCTCTTTACCTGACTGTATCTAAATGGATAAATATGAATGTAATGTAAACAGGCATCTTGTGGCAAAGTCCCCACTTAGTGTATGCCTACAATACCAGCCTTAATTCTCAGTAACCGCTAACATATCAGTGGCATGTGTGTCTTGTTTTTAAATACCGTACTGATTTATTTATTAATTATTCAATTACGAATAGATGTTGTAATTAAAAACCCGAATCTATATTATGTATATCTAGATATGGCAAAGACGGCAGATTATAGCCGTATACATTAACGCTTATATATTTTTTTATATATTTTTAAATTGCAGTTCTTATATCTTAATTTAGAGCTGTCACACTAAAATACTATCCTATATAACTTTCAATGTTTTAATTAACCTAGCCTCATTATTTACATTATGTCTTTTTTATTCTTCGATATGATGTCAAATTGAAGACAAAACAGGTAGTAAGGAGTCCTCGTGAAAGAAAAAATGTGTAAAATTCTGAGGATGGCGTATAAAGCCGAAATATTAATTTAAAACAAATAAATATTTGTTTATGTACATAATATTGCGCGATAATTTGGCTTATAAACGTATATTACACGCATTTTTTTATTTTAAAATTTAAACAACGCCTGTGTGTGTGTGTGTGTGTGTGTGTGTGTGTGTGTGTGTGTGTGTGTGTGTGTGCGTTGACGTGTGTGTGTGCGTTGACGCGTGTGTGTGGGGTGTGTGTGTAGATTAAAGACACAATGAAAGATTGTTTAAATGGAGACTTAGGATATAAGACGCTCAACATGTAAGATAGAGCTTGAGTATATTAAAAACATTATTGACAATACAAAATATGTATATACTGCTGTGTATAAATTTATTTACTTACTCAAATACGAGCCGACAATTTCTTCTGACGAAAAGCATTACACTTCAAAATGCCCAGGTTATAAAAGCATGTATAAACCCTCCCCCAACTTACGCCCGGTCCGTATTTTAAACAGATAAATAAATTAATGTACATCAGTATATATTTTATATTTAAATAATTTTATAATACTTATATATATATATTTTATATATATATATATAATAAAATTATTTAAATATAAAATACAAGCATAGTTTAAATATCTAAGTACGCCTATAGCATTTTCCATATATTTATTGGATGGCATAGGCCACCTAAAGATGTATTATTCAACAAGCGTAGATCGTGCAGATCTAAAGTTCTTGCACTATATCTGTGTACGGTTTCCTTGTTATTAAATATACTTTTGTTTAAAGATATTTGTTTTAACCCAGTGCAATTATCCTACATAGTAATACTTTGAATTCATATTGTAACCCCACGCTTGTCACCCTCGTCAGATCGCCGGACTCCCAACGTCGTGTACCGTGTATTTTTCGTTCTACTGCTCTTCTTATGGCCGGATCGTCCTTTTCCCGTTGTCGACTGTCGATGAGAACACACGCAGTTCACAAAATAGAAATATGAACAAAGAAAGGAAAACACGACGCCAATGTTCAAATATAAATTGCCTGTTGAACTTGTGAGTGCGTGTGTGTCTTCCCCCCCCGTTCTATCGATGTTACATTTGTCTATCTCTGTTTCACAATCAACTCCAAAATTGTTCACGTCTGTAGTTCACAGTCAACTCTATAACTGTTCAACTATCACTGTCCAATTTCCAACCGCTGTCTAGCGAATCAAGAGCTCAACTGTCACTGTCCAACTTCAATCCGCTGCGACGGGCATCTAGATGTCAACTGACTGTCCACTCTACGTTGGTATCACTGGTCGCCCAGCCCATCCTGGCTACTGGAAGCTGCCCTTCACTGTTTTATCAGTAGGTTTCTATTTTTATGGTTGATACTTCCTCTTTCATTGTTTTTCTAAGCCATTTCCTATCCCTTTGTCTATTGTAGGATATTTCCGATTTCTTTGTTTACTCTAACCTATTTCCTCTTCCTTTGTCTATTGTAGGATATTTCCGATTTCTTTGTTTATTCTGAGCTATTTCCTATCTTTTTGTCTATTGTAGGATATTTTCGATTTCTTTGTTTAATGTAAGCTATTTCCTATCTATTGTTAAATGTAGGATATTTCCGATTTCTTTGTTTATTCTAAGCTATTTCCTTTTCCTTTATCTATCCCCCCTCTTAGCACTTAGTGGTTCAGATCCACCCTAGGGCCACTTTATAGTATCACAGTATTATGGCCTTTTCCTTGAGCGATTAAGTACACCAATGTATTACTAGACGAATACTCTGTGAAAAACACGGGGCGACTTTGCTCATTTTTCAAGGTTTTATTTGAGACAGAGAGATTACACAACGAAAATCATTTTTTCTTAACTTTGTTTTCTAACTTGAGAATTGACAAAGCCAGACGGATAGAGACTGGAGGTAACATTCATCTTAGAATATTTCTACATCATTTGTGTATACATTTGCTTGTATTTCAACGGAGAGACTGATTAGTGAACATTTTTTTCGCATTCGAAAATAGACGTCATGTCATCTTGTGATTGTTCTACTATGGTTGGTTTAGGAACTTTTACTAGTAGAACCACCCGCTTCCTCACATCACCAATCTCTGGGTACAATTTTTGTGTGCAGCTTGATAATGCTAACAGATACTAATGGGGCCTTATAAAAAGTCGCATTAGCTAAATAAATCTCTACTTTCTGGCGCAAGGTCCTTACTATATATATTTATATTTATAATATATATATATATATATATATATATATATATATATATATATATATATCGGTTAAACAGATTCTTCCTCTTGTTTTAAAATTATGTTTTTTTCCAGGTTTCCCATAATTTGTTTTTAGTTGTATTGTATCACTGTTCTTATATTTGGCATTTTTTTTTATCAAATGTCATATTTGATTAATTTTAATAATAGTGACCATTGTTTAATTGCAAGTACAACAAATTAGGGGCAAATATTTATTGATAGCATTTAGGTCTTGTTATCGAGTTTTATTTTTCATCATCTGAAGAAACTGATATATTTACTTCATGGTTATAATTACTATTAGGTTTGGTTTCTTGTTTTTCTTATATTTAATATGGATATTACGATTTTTAGAGCTTGGTTAAAACGTTATTTAAATTATTTAATACTTTTGCGTCAGTGAAGTTTTTGCTAAGTCTTCATTCAAGAAAACTTAGGATAGTTTAATACTAATTGGGCAAATAGAATTTTATGGTGCACGCATATTGGTTTAGCATATGTGTTTTTTTAACTGCTATTTATTTAAGTTTAACTTGATATCTAAGAAGTTTGTTATTTTTATATTTGCAAATACTTTTACACTTAAACTTACAAATGTTTTATTATTAGATCCTCGCATTAAGATCTACATATTTAGACTGATTTTCCTGTGAAATAAAACACATACGTGACTGTACAGTTTGTTTGCCATGAGTAAATTTTATATTATTATATACATGTATACACAACTGCATATATTTTTCTTTCCACCTTAGTGGAATTATATACGTAATTCTTTATGAATTTAAGACTTGTGATCCATCTATAAATTCCTCGGAATTTGTCCATTTTACTTTATTCGATTAACGTATTTCATTACTAAACTCTTCTGTACTATAGTTAAGTCAGTTCTTCAAGCATTCTTTTTTACCTAAATTTATAATTTTATATATTAGATGAAACACAATATTTCTAGTAACCGCTTGTAGAAATTACTTATAGTTTTCAAAGTTTTCAAATTCACGTAAATAATTAACTTTTATTTTTATTTCGCTATTTATTTCCTCTGGCGAGAAGTGCTTATGCTTGAAACCTCCTGTATTAAGGAAATATGTTTCTTTCAACATGTTATACATAACTAGAGGTTTGGTACGCGATGTTAGTTCCAAAAAAACAAAAAAACAAAAACAAATGCTCAATAAATAACAGGAGATAAGTTCATAAAAGTCGTAGTTTAGAAAGCAATCGCGATATAAGAATAAAACGAATTTAAAGTTAAAATAACAACAATTATATTTGTGGAAAACAATAAAAAAGGCAATATATAGGGACAGTAAAATAAAATAAAACAGAATAAAAAAAACATAAAAACATAAATATCAAATAACCTTTGTCTGAAGGTTAAGGCAGAGTTCAGTTAAGTGAAGCGGGGTGTATAATAGATAGTGGGATTAGGATCCAAGCGACCGTCATCAAAGTGGTAGTAGGGAATGGGTCAAACTTTAATTAATCACGTAGACTGGAAATGTCAATCACCGTTGCGGAAGAAACAAGAGTAAAGAAGGGCATTAAACTTATTTGATCATTAATATACTTATATAATTCTATTTCCGATTGAGCTGGTAAAGTAACGCTAAACTTAAACTATTTGACTAATTTAAATTTGACCCATTTTCTACTACCACTTTGGTGACGGCCGTTTAGATTCTAATCCTGTCTTTTATTATGCATCCCTCTCCACCTACCTAACATTTCTGCTCTCTTCCTTCTTCTCTCAGTCAGAGGGAATTTGATTTTTGTGTTTCTACGATTTTCTTTTTTGTTATTTCTTTGTTTTATTTTTTTTACTGCCCCCTTTATTTATTTTATTTCTAATAGCACGTAATTGATTTCGAAACTGGAGTGATTCTAGAGAGAGAGAGAGAGAGAGAGAAAGAGAGAGAGAGAGAGAGAGAAAATCACGAGACGAACGGAAGGCTTGGTAGAGCTTAAGGAAGCTTTATTCAACTAAAAAAGCATTATATGTGCAGCGGTAACATCGTTCGTCTATCGAAAAAGTCACTCTGTAGAATATTAGGAAAAGGGACGCAACTCCGTTATGACAAGCAGACGGACAGCGCAGGAGAGTTTCATTATTTCACCACATTCTCCACCGCTCAGAAATGTCCAGATCCTCTAGTTTCCAAATGACCGAGTAGCTTCAGGCGTATCAGCTCAAACTGAAAATAAAGAAGGAAAAGAGAAAAGGGTCAAAATAGGTAATTCTCAGTTAAATACTGAGGTATTCGTCTGTATCTAGAAAGCGTTGAAGGTTAGTCGTCTCCTAGTCTGTTGAAGGGATTCTCAGGTCATCATTCAGAAACCTCGGTAAGGGAGAGGCATGTGCAAAAGTTTCTAAATTAGGATCCGTGGGGTCTTCCTTTGCCTGGATTTTAGGGTCCTCTAGCAGAGAAAGAGCGTTAGCTGGTTCCTCCATCGGGGCTATAGGAGAATCAGACTGGGTAGGGGCTTCCGTAGAATCCAGTTCAAGATGTAGTAGCGTACTGTTTTTTTTCTCACCAAGGGGAGCAATATGGCGAAGAGACACTGTCGTTTCCCTGCCGTTATTCAACCGCACATGAGCATACTTAAGGTTTACATCAATAATATCAACAGTTTCTACTAGTGGCTCATATTTATGCCATGTACATGTCGCTTCAGGTTTTAGACTTAGTTAACCAAGTTGGTATGGATCCTCCGGAAGAAGATTTTCTTTGGAAGTTAAACATCCGTTCATGGGGTGTACAATTGGAGGCAGTGGAATGCAAACAACGGATACAGTGGACTTTCTTCCAGCTAATTAATATTAAATAGAGAAATAGTCAACCACCTCAGCAGGAATAAACTTCTTAGTGACACACAATATGGTTTCCGCTCTGCAAGATCTACCGCAGATGTGCTGACGGTTATATCCCACAGGATTAGTGAATCTCTTGACAAACGCTTCCTTTCTAGGGCTATTGCTCTTGACATATCAAAGGCCTTCGATAAGGTATGGCATAAGGGTCTACTTCACAAGATTTCCAGCTACGGTATAACTGGAAATGTTTTCTCAATCATTAAATCATTTCTCTCCGATAGGCTCATAAGAGTAGTGGTAGATGGACAAAAATTGGAGGCCTGCAATATAAATGCTGAAGTCCCTCAGGGGTCAATCCTGGGCCCAACTCAATTCCTGATCTACATCAATGACCTCCCTAAACACATACTTAAATCATTCGTTGACATCTATGCTGATGACACGACCATCTACGGCAACACATCAAAGGCTGTAAATGACGAAGTTCTCTCTTATTCTCTCTCCTCTGATCTCGAGAGCGTGGTTCAGTGAGGGAAGATGTGGCTGGTTACCTTTAATGCATCCAAAACCAAACTCCTATCCTTGCACCATCAACGCTCTGATCCTCATCTGGCATCAATTGTGGTGGATGGCTCTCGTCTGGGTGAGGCCCCATGTTTTGACAAGCTTCTGGGTTTGACCTTTACTCCTGATCTGAAATGGAACACGTACATCAAGTCCGTTGCCAAGGTCGCTGGAAAGATGGTGGGATCCTTCTACCGCTCCAGAAGATATCTCACTAATGATGCAATTCTCTATCTATATAAAAGTCAAGTACGTCCAATGATGGAATACTGTTGCCATATCTGAGCAGGAGCGGCTAAAAACAGCCTATCCTGCCTTGACAGAGTACAAAATAGACTTCGTGGCTTAGTGGGGGATGCCCTTTTCTCTACCCTGCAACCTCTCTCCCACAGAAGATACGTTGCGAGCCTATCCTTGTTTTATCGTTATTTCCATGGCAGGTGCTCGTCTGAACTCCAATCTCTGGTCCCCCCCTCGCCAATCTTTCACGAGAAACACCCGTCTAGCTGAATTCACTGTCAAAATTTTCCCTCAATCTATATCTGTGCCTGAATCAAAACGCGGATTCCATGAACAAAGCTTCTTTCTTAGAACTGCACGCCTGTGGAACTCTGTTCCGTCTGCCTGCTTCCCACCGGACTTCAACTTGGATGTCTTCAAGTCCAATGTTAACAAATTCCTAATGAACCACCCCCTTAAGTAAACACTTCATCAAATCTCCACACTAACGTAATGTACTTGCAATAACCCTTTTCCCTGAGTGGCTTCTGGGCCTTGATAAGTGGTGATCACTGTGTAAAAAATTAAAAAAAAAACTAACAATACGGAGATTACTAAACCGTAACGCCAGTTTGACTGTATGACAAATAATGCTATTGTATCTCTCTGCTTGTCCTTTGCCTTGTGGATTAAACGCAGTAGTTCTGCTAGTGGCAATGCATCGAGAGTGTAAGAATTCTTTCCGCTCCTCCGACATGAAAGCTGTTCCTCGATCAGAGTGCACGAAAGAAAGGTTTCCGAAAATGGAAAACAGGCTGGATAGGTGTTTCTTTACTGTAGCAGCAATGAGGTCCGCACAGGTGCAGGTAAAAGGAAAGCGGCAGTCATCGTCAACCAAAGTTAGTATGTACTTGTTACGCGTGTTTGAGGGTAGGGGTCCTTTGAAGTTCATACTTAATCTCTCAAATGGTTGGCTTGCTTTTATGAGTGTTTGCGGAAACGTCTTCACAAATCTTGGTTTTATCTCAGAGCAAACTTGACAAGATTTAGTAATAGCTTTTATGTCTTCTACCGAATAAGGCATGTTCTTACTTCTGACAAAATGCAGCATTCGAGTTACTCATGCGTGGCATAATTTTTTGTGTAGATCAAACAATTTGTCGGTAGTTTTAGTAGCAGAGCAGAATCGAGATAGCGCATCCACTGCAGCATCATGCTTTCCAGACCTATACACGATGTCGTAGCAGAAGCAGGCGAGTTCTAATTTCCACCTTGTAATCTTTTCGTTTTTTTATTTTGCTTTTACTGTTAGGGTTGCACATGAAAGAGACAAATTTTGGATCAGTGATTAACTTAATTGTTTTTCTAGTAACAATAATAGCTTCTACGGGCCGACTCTTTTGAGTTAGGGTGGCGGCAATCGCATGTTCGGAAGAATCCGTTTCAATTTCAAGCGGTGAATCAGATTCTATACTGGCCGAGATGATTTAGCGATCTCCTTCTTTAGGGGAAGGAAGGCGTCAGCCTGTTTTTCAGTGAGTGGAAAACTACTGACTCTAGTTAAGGGATATAATTTTTCAGAAAAAATTTGATATCCACTTATAACAGTGCGAGAACATCCCCATTGCTCGTCGGAGTACAGAGAGGTTTTCGGTATCGGTAGGTCAGTTAACCTTTTGAGCCTTTCAGGGTCAGTTATTATCGCCCCCTTGCTTATGGTATACCCAAGTAAGTTTACAGAGTTAAGAGAATAATGGAATTTATTTTTACTAACGGGTTTAACCATATTTAGCCACACTTTCCGGTCTTTCAGGTTTCTATCATGTTCTGCTTGATTATGTCCACAAATTGTGGCGTTGTCTATACAAGCATAAATGCATCGTAGTTCTTCTAGCTTTATGATATCGTCTATAACCCACCGGAAGCTCGCTACTCCATTGGTCACCTCAAAAGAAATTCTGCAGAATTGGTACAGAGACCCAGCCGCTTCATCGTCTGGTTTGATGGAAACCTGATGATAGGCGCTGATCAAATCGAGCGTGCTAATTATTTGATAGCCGGCTATTTCGTTCACTATATCTTCTATTCACAGGAGGGGGTCCAGTAGCGTGAAACGGGTTATCGTCTGAGAGTAATCCACGACGAGCCTTTTCTTGTGGTTTGGGGATGATATCACCAGTGTCTGGGCCCTCCATGGCGATTGAGAAGGTTCTATGATATTTTCTTTCAGCATACGCGATATTTCTGACCGAATAAATTGCATGTCAGAAAGGCTATGTCTCCTGAATTTTACAGCTATTGGATGACAGTCGGAATTTAAATTAACAAACAGAAATGGATACGGAATATTACAGTAAGGGGAGGGAGTGAACCTCCGAAGGGTATTTTAACGGATGAATATTGTCGTAGAACAGCATGCCCTAGAATAACGTCACAACACAAGTTCGACATAACAGATAGCTTCACATCTTTGGACTCTCTATTATTTACGTTGAGGGATACTAGACAATGCCCTAGGGTAGTGGACGAATAGGAGCTGCTGGCCATGAACATTCTTTCCGTACTAGGCGAGACAGTTAGACAAAGTTCTCCAACCTTATCAGGGTGAATAAAATTTTCAGAGCTACCAGTATCGACGAGTATATCTATAGGGATACCCTTGATAGTTCCATTCATTGTCGAGCGATATAGACTCCCAGAGAAATTATTAGCAAGGGTGGACTTACCGATAGGATAGCAGCAGCAGTCATAGTGGTAGTAGCCGTAGGCGACTTACAAACATGCACGTAATGTCCCCTTTTCTTGCAGTTCTTGCATGTAGCATTCTGTGCCGGATACTTACTTCGGTTTACCGCAAAAGAAGCATAGACATGAGTTAGCGGATATAACATTTTCTTCCTCACCGTTCATAGGCTGGGGTCGTCGTCTACTTCTTCCGTCCGAATAGCAGAAATGGAGTTCCGAATGGAGTATGACGCTATTTGTTTTGGGGCCGTCTCAAGCGTGAGAGCCTGGTCGTAGGCGGTTTTTAAGTCCAGTCTTCTATTCTCGAGTAGTCGCTGCCTAATATGGTTGGACAAAATACCGTTTATGAGAACGTCACGAATATATTCGTCCCTCGCTTGTTCTTCCGCCACGGCTCGGAACTCACAGTCTTTAGCGAGCTTTTTAAGACTCGGACATATTGGTTGGCAGTTTCGTCCGGTTGTTGTCTCCTCGTCGCTAGAAGATGCCTACTGAATATAATATTCTTAGGTTGTATAAAAACATTCTCTAGGACGTCCATCGCCGAATGACAGTCGTCAATGTCCGAGACGAATTTAAAAATCGCCGGAGAAATTAGGTTTATCAATAGATTTAATTTTAGCCTGTTTGGGAGCGGTGTTTCTTGAGAGTTGCGGGCAGTCTCTAGAAATATATGGAAGGATTTCTTGCAATGGCGCCACGTGTCCGCCGCGCCAAGTTGACTAGGATCCAAGTTAAGTCGCTCGGGTTTTATGTATTTCTCCATGTTTTTTTAGTTGTTGAATAAATTGAAGTGATTCTAGAGAGAGGGAGAACATCACGAGACGAACGGAAGGCTTGATAGAGCTTAAGGAAGCTTTATTCAACTAACAAAACATTACATGGACAGAGGTAACATCGTTCATTTATCGCAAAAGTCACTCTGTAGAATATTAGGAAAAGGAGCGGAACTCCGTTTAAGACTTTTGTAAACTGTTTTTCTATTCTTATTTTGTTGAGAATATGACTTTTGTAACGATGACATTGCCTGACGAAGTTTCTAGTTACTGTTTACTTTTGGACTAAAACATAGACATGACTGTGTAGAAATATCAAATCGTTTATGTAAAAAGAATAAATGAAAAGCATATTTTGCTCTACTTTGGTATTTGCCACTTTTGTATAAACATCATTAAATCTTTTTGATGTTTTTACATTTGAACAATATTAATCAGGAATATTTTTATAGATAAACACACACCATATACATTGTCCTTTCTTATATATATATATATATATATATATATATATCATGAGAGGACAAATATATATATATATTATTATATATATAATACTGTTTTATTATCGACAGACCGGACAAAATTCGATTTTCGACAGCATGGACAAAATTCAAATCCGCACACTTTTCTTGTTTCAGCTCAAACAAAACCGAAAAGCTGCCGAGACAGCTCGCGATATCAATGTTGTGTTTGGTCTAGGTATCACTAACGAACGGGTGGCACAACGGTGGTTCAAGAAATTTCGCTATGGTGACGAAAGCGTCGAAGATGATGACAGTCGCATCAGACCGACTGCGGTAGATAACGAATATCTGAAAGCCTTAATTGAAGCCAATCCACAGAAAACCAAACCAGAAGTTGCTTTTGAACTCAATGTCGACTACTCAACAGTCATTTACCATTTAAAGCAAATAGGTAAGTAAAAAAAAGTTGGACAACTGGGTGCCACATGAATTAAACTATAATGAAAAAATCGTCGTTTTAAGGTGTTTTCTACACCATTTCTGCGCAACAAAAACGACGCATTTCTCGAGCGGATTGTGACTCCAAGAATCTCCACAACACTTTCTAGAGTCGACCTTGCACAAAAAAAGGTTATGATTATTGTTTGGTGGTCTGCGGTCGGTCTCATCTATCACAGATTCTTGAATCCGGGCGAAACGATTACGGCGGAGAAGTCCTACCGCCAAATTTGCGAAATACACCAGAAGCTCCAACGTATGTGCTCGAGATTAGTACATATGAAGGGACCAATTCTTCTTCATGAAAACGCTCGCCCGCATTTCTCAATTGATCCTGCAGAAGCTGGGCGAATTAGTCTCTGTCTTATCCACCACATTCACGGGACCTCTTATCCAAGATTATCACTTTTTCAAACATCAGGCCAAATTTCTGCGCGAAAAATGTATTAAAAGCCTCCAATGACTTAATCGCTTCCAGAAATCCAAATTTCTATGCTAATGTGATAAATAAAATTGTTTCTGTTGGCCTAAAGATTCTTATTTCGATTAATAAAGTTTATTATGAAAGGAGTTATGATCTTTTGAATTTGAACGTCTAAAAACGACATTATTTTTGCACCAAGCTAATAACATAAAAGCATTGATTATAATAATATTAGCTTATATCAAAGTTATATTGTGTTACATGTAAAGGGTAATTTGTGGTGCGCTTGTGAGTATAATATACGTGTACTCGATTCGGGAGATATATTTGTCCGCAATGAACTGAACAGAATCCGTTCGTTTTTCATAATTTGTAAACTTTTCTTTTTACTTTTCTCGGATCTGCAGCTAATAGACATGATCAATTACACCGAGAATGTCCCTTGACCATTTCTGGGACAATTGCATCTGCAACCGAGATGACCTTAATCGACATTCTACTGAATAATGATCGCCTTCCGAGATCTTCATTAGTTTCTCCTATCACAAATCAGCGGCGATGGTCGCTTTTTATATGTTCGCTTATCAATCATTAAATGAGGTAAGCCGCTGACATTGATCTCCTGGGGAATGAAGCATATATTTGACAGTATGGTATACGTACTCGCTGGAAAACTGTTTTCCAGAAATATATTTCGTATTCAGACGCGTAAAATCTAGGCCTATATTATGCTTCTGTTCAATTGACCATGTTCATATGTGAATATTTTCGCCTAGTAAACACAATATGCTAGTCTTTCCTCCAACGAATATCACGCAACGTATCAGAAACGTTTGTGTTTTCATTAAGCCAATAACACACTAGATATTGAATGTAGCTTATAAATGCTCGAAATTCGAAATTTCGAGCATTTATAAGCTACATTCAACATCCAAATGAATGCTTTGACGATAATTACGATTTTCAAAAGGCGAACCATTAGAAGATACGTCTGCCTTACTTTAAAATGCTTGGTTTATTGATGGAGTCTTTTATTTAAAAAAAAAACACCAAATATTTTTGCTTATGAGGGGACTTTGTTTTAAAATATATATATATATATATATATATATATATATATATATATATATTAAAATTATTGTCTATGACTTAATGTCTATCGCAATAAAAACACCGTTTCCGAAACGATCGTACAATTTATTGGCTTTGTTGTGTTCCTTCTTATGAAACAGACCCAACAATTTTAATGAACCACTGTTCTGTCAGATCAACATACCCATTCCTGTGTCTCGATACATCTTCTATCATTATATGCAATCAGTTTTTTTTTTAAATAGGCAATTCTTGACCAGACACACACACAGACATTCAGCTTTATATATATATATATATATATATATATATATATATATATATATATATATATATATATATATGTATGTATGTATGTCTTCGAAAATGTAATGTAACGTTTGAAAAAAAAAACGCACGCATCGGAACGTTAGAATGTTTGGTACTTGTTCAGTGTATGAACCGTGCTTAAATAATAACGTTATTATTTAGAAAGCCATTATTAACATAGGTAGAGAGGCTTTTACATGTTTTGCACTTTCGCCCAACAATTTAATAATAAAAACGACACCATAAAATTTAATTGAACTTTGAAATCCTATCGGAAATGTATAGTGCGTACACTGCAAAAACACTGAATATATCTTTGAAATTAATAATAGTTTATCTAATCGGCCAAAGAATAATAAAAAAAGATATATAGGTATGTCTTGGTATATTTGAATAAATGTCTAAAATTCCTATTTTTTATAAAAATAAAGAAAAACGCACGCATTTGGAAGCGTTAGAATTTTTTTATTTGAAAATATTATTTGTTTGTCTAATCGATAAATGCATAATAAAAATGATATATGTGTCTTCGTATTTACAAATGCAAAACCGCGAGTAACATTTACGTATTATTTCATTTTTTTTATTAATACAAAGACATGTAAAACTGGGTTGGTGTCAACAGCTAGAATTGAAATGAAAATATCTAGCGTTTCAGCCTAATGTTGTTTTCTGTATTAAGCTTAGTAGTAAACAACTTAAAGGAATGAAGTGAGTCTGAGCATGCGCATAAACACAAAAATGTCAGCATTTTGCATGTAAATTTGCCAATGTCTGTAAGCGATAGATATGCATGTAAATAAAACTATTACTCCTTATAAACCATCGTTGAAAATTTCAGTTTTATGTACCTATTTACTATGCCTCCCCACGGGACAGAGTTAGACACCAGGGTCGTTTTTTAACGTGGAGAAAAGGTACAAAAATAAAAATTGTCTCAGTCGTGAAGGATTTCTCCTCCACCGAAAGAGAACAAGAAATAGAAGTGCAGCATCTGAAGAACAGATACTACACTTTGATCTTGTCCCGAAGGCAGCTGTAGCCAGACTTTATGTAACTAGTAGTTTATAACTTTACTTGTTCGATATGTACACACACATAGATGTACTGTTTTGTTTATACAGACTAATGACCATCAAACACATTTTTGCTTTAAGTCTTTAATATAATATCATGAACATTATTTTGACATTCATTATTGTCTGTTAATTTTATCCTGTTGCGTCATATCTTATCATAGATTTATCTTAATCCAACCACCAATTATAACTGCTCTCTATTATTATCTGATACACAAGAAGAACATGAATTGGAGATATAACAAAAAAAAATGACATTTTAATTGCTTAATAATAATAATAATAATAATAATAATAATAATAATAATAATAATAATAATTACGATAAGACTGAAAGTACCTGAAATTGGAAGAGAAACCCTCGAATGCGGAAACCATTCCACATGAGCTACGAATGATAACCTGTTATATGGAAACTACAACAGAAGTAAGACAAAAATATCATGGAACCAAGGAAACTGAAACTTCAAAATTGTTAATTACACATCTAAAAACATTGCAGTATCGGCATCAACTAGCAAATGATCCTCATGGACCAAACAGGATCGAAAGACCAGGACGGGAAAACACTAACAAAACCTCCACTAGGTACATGCGAAGAAGATTGGTACCTTGGGGAGGCTTTGCGACGTAAATTCCAATGAAGACTAATGACCGTTGCTAGCGAGTAATCAATAACGCAAATTTATTTGCAAATGTTCTTGAGGGAAGTTTACATTTGGGAAGACTTATCGGTTAGATTCCAGGGAAGACCATTGCTTGTTGTTATTGAGTAATCTCCTATGATTAACTGTGTGAGAACTAGTGCTTACAAATAACATTAATGTTCCTGCTGCCGCTACTACTGCTGTTGCTGCTGATGATGTTGTTGATGATGCTGCTGCTGCTTCTGATGATGATGAAACAAAGAATACATAAAGGCTTATAAAGCCGCCAAAAACTCACCATTAACAAACGATGTTAAGAGCATTAAAATGGAATGTTAACACAAACACCTGGACGATTCATACGAATGACGATGGGAAAGTTGCACAAAAACATACATACATTCATGCGATAATGGAATCTGATCAGAGAAACCGAATCTCTATTGACAGCCTGAGCAAAGAAACAAAATAAGGCGACGCTATATGGCAGCTGAAATAGAAATAACCCAGAAAATTAATAAATCTAGACTCTGTCAGAACAGAAACAAATAGTAAACCGCATTGTGAGAACATGCTTATTCCAAATGAATACAGAACAGGCAAGACTTGTTTGGGAAGGGGTAAATTAGGACGCCTGCAAGGTATTACACATGGAACAGAAACATATAGCATAGACACAAAACAGAACCAAAATTGAAAAATAAACAGCGCAAATCTTATGGGATATGGAAATATTAACAGACAAATTCATTCAAGTACGATGATGGCGGGTTTTACTTGGTAAGTAAGAAATTTCTCTACGTTCTTTGTTAGCCATTAAATGAAGTTTAAATAAATACACATTGCATGTAGCCACTGTTTTCAAATTCGGACAGCTGGAAGCCAGACCATCAGATGTTATACAAGGCACGCGCATTTTGCAACCAGATTTATTATACATTGGACAACTGTGAAAAGGATGGAAGTTCCTGGAGGTCTCGTTCCGGGCTGTTTGCTTTCTGACTTCAGTTATGTTCACATATCGTCTTATGTATTATTATTAGGTTGAAAGAAAGTTCTTGTGATTTTTAACTTTTAAACTCAAATGAGCATATCTCGACTCAAACAAAAGTTTATTGATCGAAATAAGCACCATCAGAATCAACACAATTTTTCAAACGCGAAACACGTGTGTTTATGCCAGTAACATAAAACTCTTGTGTTCTGGTGGAGATGAAGTTGCTGAAAGCGTTTTTGATATTGCTGAGGTTTTTGAAGCATTTGTCAAGCAGCAAGATACTTGAAAATATAGTAGTAGTAGTAGTAGTAGTAGTAGTAGTATTAGGTGAGAGGTCTGGGGAGTATGGAAGATGAGGCAGTTTCGTAGCCCACTTCTTTCAGGGTCGGTTAAGCAACGTGCGGTCGGGTATTTTCGTGTAATTGAGAAGAATTGAACCTTTTCTGTTGACTAATTCTGGGTATTGTTGTCGAATTTTCTAATGCATTTCGTCGATTTGTTGACAGTACTTCTCCGCCGTAATGGTTTCGTCTGCATTAAAAAAAGAACGTAAATGATGAGCCTGGTCACAGCATGTTCTTCTTTTGGTGCAACCCTGACTTCGGGAAGTGGCAGAGAGCTTCGTCGGCGACTAACGCTAAGGTAAGCGTCGCCGGTTGTCGTAAAGAATCCACCTTTTATCGCAAGTCACAACGTGGTCAAGAAACGGATCGTTCTTGTTGCATAAAAGAAGGAAAGATAGCACTTCATAACGGTGTTTCTTTTGGTTGTCGTTCAATTCAAGAGGCACCTATTTATCAAGTGTTTTTGTCTTTCCAATCTCTCGCAAGTGGTTGGAAATGTTCGTATACGTAACAGAAGTTCTCGAACAGTTATGCGTGGATTGGCTTCCACTAAGGCTCAACATCCAATCGCCGACCACTACACTCATCATCTTCAAGGCTCTCGTCACTGCCACGAAATTTCTTAATCACCATTGTGCGGTGCGTTCAGTAGTGGCTCATAGGCCAAATGCTTCGTTGATATCGCGAGCTATTTTAGCTGCTCTTAGGTTTATTTAGAATTGAAATACGCAAATTGTGGGATTTGCTTTATTCCATCTTGTATGAAACCTTCTGAAAAGAAGACAATGTTTTTTTTTAATATTGTAATTTAAACGACTAGATAATGTGAATAATGTCATTTAAAATGATATATAAAGTAAACGTATTATCACGAAAACTTATTCGAAAATACAATAAAATATTCCGCAAGAACTTTCTTCTCAACTTAATATTATACACGTGCTATACTTATTTACCCATAAAATCAAATAGCGTACTTTCATACATATGCATACACATACATATATACTTTCATATATGTCTTCGATATGCATACAAACAAGCACACACATTTATTGATATACACGCACACACAAAACACACATGTACATCTATCTATCTATCTATCTATCTATCTATCTATCTATCTATCTGAATAAGAACCCCCGGTTTGCTATGCAACATTGGCAAAATTGTTGCGAACTTGGTCACAGAATCTTGCATTGTAAAATTAGAGGCAAACCAAAGAATAGTCACAGAGACAAAATCCAGCGAAAGGTCTGTTGAGGGTTTACACAAATTCGTAATTGTCACAGATGTTTAACAAAACCGTGAAATTATGGTTGGACACTGATCGAACCTTTCAATTATATATTTTTAAATGTAGAAGAAACTGAACAAAATTTTACGGAAAACACTAAAGTCAGCACGCACAGTAACTGGCAAGAAAATCAATTTTATCGGGGAATTATGAGTAGTAGTATATTTGAACGAGACTATTACAATATTAAGGGTGTAACATTCTGAAACAATCGCCCGATCTACTTAGTTTGGATAGAATAAATAGCTTTAAATTTCGAAATTGATCAGTCAACAATTTTAATAAGAAAATATGTAAGCTGAAGTAAAAAAGAAAACGTACCTACGTAATATCTTCAAAATGAAAAACAACTAAAGACATTTAAAGGAAGACACTGATAAGAATAAAGCATAAATATGCTGAAAAAAAAACGAAGCAAAAATTAAAAAGTGAGCAAGAAAATAAAATCATCGCAAGTAGTTGCATAACATTTTGTTTAAACGCAAACGAAAATCAGTTCAAGAGTTCAAAGCAAAGCAAAACTAAAATCAATTCAAGTAGAATTGACACACGCGAAGATGGCTTGACTTTACCATCTTTTAATGTTTCAGTTTATTTTTTATAAGCTTGGAAACATTAAATTAATTGAACTTGCGCAATGAAATATGGATGCCATTTAGAAATAAATGAATAATACTACTCACAAATAAATGCAGAATTTTAATTAACAAAGAAATGGCGATATCCGGTTTACCATACAATATACATAACATGCTCATAAATGCCACCAAAATCAATTAACGAGAATAAATGTCACTCAGCATACACTGGGTACACATTATACGTATAACAAGAGCCAATCGTCACCATTTTCAAGACTTTCGATAACCCCAACCAAAATAGTGACAGTTGAAAGGAAAGAAAATTCACCGATCGCTGACTATCGACCGAATGCAGAAGAAATATAAGATTTTGTGGAGTAAAAAGGCTTGAGAGGGGTTGGTGTGGGGACTCACTATTGTACTTGAGATGAACTGTGTCGAACTGTAAGTAAAATGACCGACAGGTATGACTCACGTTATGGCATTTGTAGTTTATAGTACGCCATCTTCTCGGTAAGTGCTAAATCGATAACTCTTGGTATATTCTACATTGTTTCAATATATTTATTTTTCTTATCTATATCCGTGTCCCTTTCTGATGACCCTTCTGGGCCATGACAGTTACTTACTTTCCGTATCTTATGTTATTTCAAAGAAAGTGAATTTATTTCAGCTATTTTAAAAAATAAATGCAATCCCGAAGTTCAAAAATTCGGTTGACAAAATATCGTTAAAACCTTAAAATGTTGGTTACATAAATCAAATGGTTATTTTATGTATTCAGGACACCTACCGTGCTGAAATAATAATGTTATTATTTAGAAAGCTATTTTAACCTGTATTTTCACTTAACAATTACAAACGATACAAAATATTGAAGGAAACTTGAAAATCTTACGTAAAAAAATAACACGTCTGTCTTGTGCAGAAGTGTTTTATTTATTTATTTTTGTTTCACTTTCTCGTCACAATGAAAAAAAAAACGTAAAGAACAAATATACAAGAAATAAATGTTACTAAAGGAGAATAGACAAAGAGTGTTCTTTTATGAGGAAAATACATTAAAGACTTCTTTTGGTTCATCACTTCATACCATTTGACAAGATCTTTTCCCAACTGTGCAAAGATTATAACTTTGCAATGACATTTAAGTATGTTACGTTGCCACAATTCTATATTTAAAATAAAGGTACAAAAAAAACGGAATCAAGGTGCAAGGAAGATATTTCGATAGATGTAGTTTTTGAGTATGGTATGGTTTCAAAAGTTAACAACATTTGCAGGATTTACACAATAAAACCACGAGCTGATGAGTGCTATTTTTTCGACCTCTCCTGTACAATGTGAGAGGACCACCTCTATTCCCAGATCTAAAAGTTGGCGATCGCAATATATGCTTGACTTCAGAGAAGTTTGCTTTTCCAAATGGCTCTTGGAGAATAATTACGATTTACAATTAGCCATGGAAGAAGCAAAAATGTCACAATCACCTGCGAACATTAGATCCGCATTCGTAATAATCTCGACAGCATGTTCACTAATGAAACCAGAGAGACCTTCAAAGATGCATTGTCAGACGAGTATTTAAAACTACATCCAGGTTCTCTAGTCTCTGATTTGATTTTCAATCAAGTTTTGTGCTATTTGGTAAACAAAGTCCTCATGATTGGAGAACCTGTGGCAACAACATATGCATTATCATATTGATAATGGGTAGCTTTGTCGGGAATACAGATGTGAGATAAACTACAATCAGAAGGAGCTGGCGTGAACAATATCTAAACGTAACAGATGATAAAAGAAATATTTATATAATTTTTGTTTTGAAATGGTGAGTAGTGAAAAATAGAATCATAAAACGTTGTGTTTTTGATGCACCCGAAGGAACAGAGAATACTTATTTGCATGACTTAATTTTGACTGAAATTAGGCGAGAAAGAAACATTGTGCTAGTAACTTCATCATATGGAATTTCGGCAACTTCGCTGGAAGGAGGAAGGAAGAAGTATTTTGCACACCACTTTCAAAGTGCCTTGAATACACATAGAATGGATGAGCCTACAGGGTCTCTTACTCTAAACTTTAATGTGGTCCAAATAATACGAGATACGAATGTAATAATTGTTCAGAATTTCTCGAATTATTATAAAACTGTTTCTGACTCAATCGACCAAGCGTTACAGGATATTACAGGTGTCAAACTTCCAACTCAGTTATAAGGGATCGGAATAAGAGCTACAAATGTTAAGACAAATGTAAAAGAAATTTTACCTTCGGAAAAATATGTTTGTAAAGAACCTAACATCCACTATGAGAACTTATATGACTAGGGATTTAGAATAAGAATGCTTTTCCTGTCCTCTGTTTATAATTGGTGATGGGCATCTTTCTCATGTAGAAGTATCTAATACAATCTTAATTTCTAAAAAAGCAAACAGGTAAATATGCTGAAAATCAACAGGAGTTGATAGAAAGAGTGTATTCTTATTTAAAATTTAATCGAAAACAGCCTCATTGACTTATTAAAGGTGCAATTGTTTCATTATTAAATATCGATGTCAACAAATTAAATAATTGGCTAATGGCTGATTCCCAGGACAGTAAATTTTTTACAAATCTTTGAACATTAAAACAGATAAGGCTGATGCTGTGAATTATTCTACAGGGTTCTTAAATTCAACTGAATTTTCTGAAATGCATTTCCACCTTCTAAAAGTTCAAGTTGGTTGCCTAGTTATGATTTTGAGATCATAAAAGCCACCCTAAACAACAAATAGAACAAAATGTGTTGTGACGAAAGCGTATAACAAATTGATTTACGCAGTGATCATATTCTGGCTTTATAAAGGTCAAATTGTTTATATTTCGAAAATTCCACTATAGCGAATTGCCTTTTGCTTTTTCGAAACTGTAGTTTGCAATGACACTCTACTTTAATTCCACTATAGCGAATTGCCTTTTGCTTTTTCGAAACTGTAGTTTGCAATGACACTATACTTTACGATGAACATCAACAAGAGTCTAGACCAAGCTTACAAAGCTCTTGGAATTGATCTCACAAACCCATGTTTTAGTCACGACATGTTTCATGTGGTAGTTACAAAAGGACAGGAACTTAAAAATACCTCAACATAATTGGGATGCGACAGGTGCAATGATTAATATGAAAAAAAAAAACTGAAGACAAGAGAAGGCAATACATTATCTTGTTGTTCCTGCAATAACGTGACATCCTAAATTCGCATAAATAAATTCTATTCTAGAAGCAAACAGAATTAAATCCATTTTAACTCGCCTTCTGCGAAGATCTGACGACAACTGTGTAGATTTTTTTTTTTTTTTTTTTTTTTTTTACCAACAAGTTTTTCTATTAAGGAAGTAAAATTTTCAGAACTTTGCAAGTCCGAATCTTTCTCCTTTCTTTGAGTTTGTCGTCATGCTGTATAATCTGTAATTCGTCGATGGCTTGTGTTTAGAATCATTTCGACGCCTTGTCGGCTCACATACTTTCCATTATGTAACATTGATTTTATGCTGATGAACGACAGCATAATTATTGTTTATTGCTCATTTTCTCTCGCATTTCCGAAGATTTCCCGATGTTGAAAAAGCACTAGTCTTTTCGATACCTCTCTCGCAAGATCTTGTTTCCTACGCCCATGCAATTACATTAGGTATTCTTGTTACTTGTTCATTATTGCTTTTGTCTATTTTTATGTTAAGAGATTACAGGTTCATAATTAAACTAGTAGATCTTCCGGCGTTGCTCGGTCGCAAAATGCGCTTAAATATGACGTTTAATACACGTAGATTAAGTGTTAATTATTATAGACCCAATTCTATATTGATTATTATATTATACCCAATATATAGTAGATATATAGTAGTGATATCAAATATTTAAAAATGGGAATTGGGTGGCATCTGCTAGAATCGAAACAAAAGCATTTAGTTCTTTAGCAGTACTAGCAACTCACCCGGCGTTTCCCGGTCGTAAAGTACGCTTACATATGATATTCAAATTAATGCAGATTCCGTATTGTTTATCATAGAGCCAATTTTTAATTGATTATTATATTGTACCTAATGTATAGTAGTAAGTTCAATTTTTAAATAATATGACTTGCGTGTCATAAGCTATAATCGAACCAAAACAGTTATCGATATTCGGTCCAGCCTGAACTAACGACATGCATATGGAAACTTCAGAAATTAACGCAGTGAAATGCAAAATAAATGCATATTTGCGCATGTGTAGAGCAAATAAATAACGTCAACCTAAGCCTGGAGGCATGTCTACATAATTTACTTCTTTATAAAACAAAATATTCAATTAATTCATCAGGTTTTCGTAATATTTTTATTATTCGGACTATTGCTCTCAACTTGAATGTTATTTTTGTAACTTTTCGACTAGTGTTACCTCCGACCATCTTCAGCTGTACATTGTCGAATTCGAAAAACATTTTACCGGGGATCAACGCAGAATTTCGAACGGAACCCTTTTGTTAGATTGATGGGGGTAGTATACACACGTTGCGTCAACCATGATTCAGCAAATGCCCTTAGTAATTTGCAATTGCATTTTGATTGTTTTCTGTATCGTAAAAATCATAAACCTAATGATCCTTTTTTAAACTTTATATTTACTGTAAATTAAAAAAAAAACTATAAATAATCATAATAAAATAATTAATCATTAAAATGCGGAGGCAATAAAAATTCAGTTTTTGACTTTAAGGAATAAATTTGGTTAAAAGTATTACTAACACTCACGGAACTATATTATCTTAATTAATTTTTTCAGTAATTTGCAGTAAATCAATGAATGTGTAAATAAATACTATTGTTTCGATAAAGATAATTTATAATCCTCAACCTTACCCGTCTCAATTATTTCGAGAAAGAAATATTGCCTTTTCTACCAGAACTATCCTGAATAACTGCATACTAACTGTAATAGATGCATGCAACATAAAAGTTTAATGAAATATTAAAGTGATATACTTTTATATATGTCTCCGATATGCATACAGATAAGCACACACATTTACTTACAAACACGCACATACAAAACACACATGTACATCTATCCATCTATCTATCTATCTATCTATCTTTCTATCAACTTATTTATATTTTTTTTTATTTATTTTATTTATTTTTTTATTCAATTTTCACCCCAAACAAGGCACAGTGCCACTTTGAAGCAGGGGGCTACTATTAGGGAATTAATTAGCGGGGTCATTATGAAGGGAGAAGAGTAGAAAGATGTTTGTTAACATTACACTTGAACTTCTGCATATCATTGCAGTTGGGAAAGCAGAATCCCGGAAGGGAGTTCCAAAGACCCGCAGTTCTGGGGAAGAAACTATTGGAGTAAAAGGCTTTCTTGCACCTAGGGATCTCCACTGTAAAGGGATGAGACTTAGTAGCTTGTCGGGTTTGTCGGGGGTAGTTACGTCGGGGAGGTACAAGTGTTTGCAGTTCGTCAGAGCATTCACCATTAAAGTATTTGTAGAACAGGCAGAGGGATGCAACATCTCGTCGATGGGACAGAGGTTGAAGCCCAGATGACAGTTCAGGACCTATCAGGTTTGCGACTCTTTTTTGAACCCTGTCCAGGAGCGAGAGACAAGCAGCAGATGCACCAGCCCAGATGTGACAACAGTACTCCATACATGGGCGAATGGTTGCCTTATAGAGGTATAGGATACTGGCAGGCGTAAGTAGTTTTCTAGCACGGTAGAGGGAGCCAACCTTCCTTGCAGCAGCCTTGGCAATGCTCTCAATGTATCTATTCCAGTTCATATTCCCTGTAAACGTTAGGCCGAGGAGTTTAAAAGAAGTACTTTCAGGCAATGTGTTCTTGGCCATTGCTATTGGTGGTAGAGAAGGTTTCTTGTAGTTATTGAAGGAAACAAGCTTAGTCTTAGCAGCATTGAATGAGACCAACCATTTTTGTCCCCATTCCACTACGGATTGGAGGTCATCCTCTAGTGTTTCTGCCATTTTCTTGGATATGTGTTCATTTGTTTTCCCCTCATATCTGTTATAGAGAGTGGTGTCATCGGCAAATATACCCATCTCCGAAACAATATTATCAGGGAGGTCGTTTATGAATATCAGGAACAATAGAGGTCCAAGGATAGACCCCTGAGGCACTCCCGCATTTATGTCATATTGTTTGGATGTACGTCCGTCGAGGACAACTTTGATTTTTCTATTACTTAAGAAGGATTTAATTACGTTATGAATTCTTCCAGTGATTCCATATGATCTAATTTTCCTTAGAAGACCATCGTGCCATACCCTGTCAAAAGCCTTAGATATATCAAGGGCCACCGCTCTACCCTCCCCTGTTTTATCCAATGAACGGTATATACGTTCAGAAACTACAGTTAAGATATCTGCTGTTGAACGGGCTTGCCTGAATCCATATTGTTTGTCAGTCAAGAGTTTAGCAGCTGTTAGGTGCTGGACTAGGGCTTTATTAACTAAGGACTCAAATATTTTGGCGAAAAGCGGGAGGAGGCTAATGGGGCGATAATTTAGTGGGTCAGTTCTTTCACCAGAATTCTTGAAGACTGGTACCACAGAGGCGGTTTTCCAGCAGTCGGGAAAACAAGATTCGTTAAGGCATTTATTGTAAAGTTTGGACAGAACTGGAGCAACCTCGGCAGAGCATTTTTTTAATAGCACAGCCGGGATGAGATCTGGTCCACATGCTTTAGAGGTGTCTAGGTTTTTTATAATAGCATGTACATGAGAAGGGGTGATTTTCAAGTCGTCAAGTGTGGCGTCTGTTCGCAGAGGAAAATCAAGGAGTGAGTGGTGTACCGAGTTCAGTGTGGAGTTTGAGGCAAACCAACTGGCAAGCAGATTAGCCTTGTCAGTTGCCGTGCAAGCAACCTCATGATTGTTTGTTAGTGGGGGAATAATTGACTGTCCATTATTAACTACGCTGTTGTAGATTTTCCAAAAATCCCGGGTTCCTAATTTCTGTGCTTCGATGCGCTTTCTGGTGGTTTCAGAGTAATCTGACTTAGCTGTGTCTATCACTCTCTTACAATTATTTCTAGCTTCTATAAACTTCTGTTTATTTGAGCTGGACTTATGTCGATTGAATCTGCGGAACGCATGCTGCCTTTGACAAATGGCAGCTGCACAAGCAGAAGTAAACCATTGGGGGGAGTGGGGCTTGCTATAGTATTTCCGTGCGGGAACATGTGCTTCAATAGCAGTTTTGAACCATTCAGTTGTCTCATTTGCACACTGTTCCGCTGGAAGAGTAAAGATATTTTGCCATGGGGCATCTCTGATGAGCTCCCTGATGGCTTCCCAATCAGCCTTTTTGTAATACCTCGTTGTTTTGAGTAGTGGGTCTTCAGTTTTAGGGCGAGAATTTAGGCTGATTTCTACCATTATCACAGCGTGATCAGCATTCCCGAGTGGGCTATGGGCATTTGTTGTACAGTCATTGGGAACTGTTGTCAGAAAGAGATCTAGAAGTGAGGCATGTTGATCGTGCTGGTCTGGGAAACGTGTCGGAAATGTAACCATCTGAGATAGGGAATGAGATATAGAGAAGCTATATGTGGCGCTACCAGCTACGTCTGTGTGATTTGAGAATCCTAGCCAGTTACTGTGGTGGACATTGAAGTCACCAAATACATGTATTTGTGCGCTAGTATCGAGGGAGAGTGCTATATCTATGCTGTCTGAGACTTTGTTTATTAGGGTACAGTCTTGGTTTGAGGGAGAGCGGTAGAGAAAATATAAGTAGCTAATATTGTGTTGCATATTTAGTCTGAAGCACATAAAGGCCTGGCCCTCTGATTCTAGTTTTATTTCTCTAGTTAGGGGGAGAGTGTTTCGAATATAGACTCCAAGTCCATGCATATGTCTGTCCGAGTCCTTACGGTAGAGTGGGAGATAACCAGGCATGTTAAAGTGGTTAGAGGGTATGGAGGAGTGAAGGTTAGTTTCACTTAATGCTAAGATATCCGGGGTGTTTACAAGGAGAAATGACTCAACATCGTCTAAGTTAGTTCTAAGCCCGCGGATATTAGTAAATGCAAGCCTCAAGGGAGGAGGCAGGTTGGTTTTCTTTGAGTTTGGTCCTGGTTTAAACGTAACTTTTGCTTGAGCTGTCATTTCATTTTATTTTATTTAAAAGTTTCAGTTAGAGTGGATGAGTGAGGGGGTGCTGGACAAGTAGTTGTGCAGAATACCAGACATGCAATACAAGTAGACCATCAGCTGTCCTCACCCACAGGATTTTGGCCTCAGGAAAGCCCACCGGGGATGAGTGCAGGGTCCCTTTCCATGCGCGATATGGCACTACAAACATCCCGATATTTTACAACTGTTGATGGAGCAGCCGCTCTAAGCGCTACCAAAGAGTTAGGGCTCCTGTACTATCAGTCGGAAACAGCAGCCAGGAACTGTCAATCCGGTACCCTCAATCCATTAGGCAAAGCCAGCCCAGTCCAACTGCACTGACATATATGGCACTGAAGCACCCCACTGTGTCCAGTTAAGGGGGATGGGATGTGGCAGGAGTGGGGAAAAGCGGCGTTCATTACCCTAGTCAGGAAACAAGGTCAACCACTGGGTGATTCAAGCGAGTCCCTGTGATAGTACCTCTACGCCTGGCCAATAGGCAAAGAAGGAGTATGAAAGCCGAGCGATAGACAGAGTCTATCTCCTCCTTAAGCAGTTTAGGTTTGCCAACCGGTGATTTGTTTGAGTCACCAGCTCTAGGAAGGTTGTCGTCCAGGACTGAAGAGACCTCCCTCCCCTAGGTTTAGTTTCAGAGTTTTCCTTCTCCTAGACGGATGGCCTGGGAAGACTTACGGGTCCATCAGCTCCGAGGGGGTTCGCCCCGCGCCTGGGTCCTAATCCAGGTATTTCTGCGGCCCCGCATGGGTAGTTAATATTTATTGGTTATTTAGGTTAATATCTCCTGGAAAAATCGGGCATTTAGGTTAGCTTCTACGGAAGATTTTCACTCCTCAAGTGTGGTTTAAAAAGGGCATTATTATGCTGTCCATTTTCATTTATACTGAGAGAGGGTATACGTAAAATTCATGCAGTGGAAGCAGTTAAATTTGCTACAGTATTGGATCGAGAGAGTCGAGTTGATGTATGGTTAGATATAGTTTTGTAAGTTTAGCAATGTATGGTTAGATATGGTTTAGTAGGTTTAGGAATGTATGGTTAGATATGGTTTAGTAGGTTTAGGATTAGGATAAAGTGTTAGAGTATGATCTACTTTCTATTAGAAATTCTGATTTGGTGCCCAAACCGGACATTTAGTAAGACTGAAAGATTAGATATGCTCAGTATAGAGACAAGAGAACATTTGATATGGAGTACAGTTATACCTGATAGATATAGGTTATTGCATATTCTGTAAGTATAGTTAAAGTATAGATGGATGGATAAGTAGTATTGTATACGAATGCATGGAATTTTAGACAATTTGAGCAAGTTGCCTTTAGACTACAACTAAGGAGAATGACTTCGCCTTTCTCTTAATATCCGGAAGTTTTTATTTCAATGAGTACCGGTTTAGTTTGTGTAATAATTATTGCAATACTATCTCTTAATAAAGAGATATTAACGGTTACTGTTCATTATAGATTACTTTAAGTCAATGTATTGGACTAAGGCTAGTAAGTATTTACTTAGAAGCTTGGTTATGGGTTGGGAGTTATAATCGGGAGCATGCCTAGGAAATTTTAGGTGTTAATGGGTATCGATTTACGAGTTTGTTAAGGTCAAGGGCGGAGAGCAAGGACCCATCTAAGTTACGTGAGACGGATTTGTTTAGTGTCAACTTAGGAAGTAGAGCAGATTTGATTTGTTAGTGATCAGGAGAAAGAGAATTTAAGTAAAAAATAATAAGGTTTGTCATGCAAAACAGACAAGGCAGTCATCTTGGAGGTAAAGTATCTATAGGAGGTACTTGCTTAGTATACAAGCAGCAGTATTTTGTAGTTTGGAGAGGAATTTTAGGTACAATAGTTTCATGACTTATTGCACAAGTCCGTAGTCAAGGTGAGGGACGATGTACTTCTAATATTGAAACTGGGTTTATCTAATTTTAAAAGTAGTTGACTAGAGTGTTATTAGGTGTTCTACTTAGCTTAGGGATAGAATAAAGATTTAAGGTAATATTCAGGGTGATATAAGCAGTTTCATGAGGATTGGATATATGATCACTGGATGTTGAACTGCTCAGGAGGATTCTTGTATCAATTAAGAAGGATGTCTTGGTGATATAAGATTTGAGAAATTAAGAGTCTGGGGATACAGAGAGCTTTGAGCCGATGAGGATTCAGTATAGGCGATTGTATATAGGTAACAAAGGTTGTTTAGTTTAGTACGCACGTATTGTACATATTAAGTATACTGCTTCAGTTCAATCCTCTAACGCAAAGGAAAATCCGTTTGCATTCCGGTTTGCAATTTTGTCAAGGGGGGAAATTTAAAAACAGCTTATCTAATTGTTGATGATATCAGTTTATAGACAATAGTACAGACTGATAAATTGTTGTGTAAGGCATAAGAGCCCCTCATCTTCAGATGAGATGATGGATCACGAGCATAAGTTCGGAGCAGGGATCCGGAAAGGAAATGGCAGTGTACAAGCAAGGGGGGGGTCACTGATGTTTATTAACTTTTTATTTTTTTTTTCTTAAAAAAAAAAAAAAAAAAAATTTTTTTTTATTTTTTTTTTTTTCGATGGCTGATTATATTAAGTATCGTACTTAAATAAAGTTTTCATGTCCTCTAAATAACTTAGCATAATTTCTTTTTTTACCGAGTTTGTCTTTACTATAGCATTGACTTATTAATTAAGTGACATGGCATTGTAAGCGGCGAAATAGTCTATTTAAGTGAAGAAAAGTTGTCGGTTACAATATGCCTGAAAATGGAAAGAATATTAGCTTTAAATTATATGCGAACAGTTAGGAATTTTACTTACTTTACTTATATATCTATCTATTTATCAATCTCTCTCTCTCTCTCTCTCTATATATATATATATATATATATATATATATATATATAAAGAGAGAGAGAGTGAGTAGGGAGGGAAGGAGGGAGTGAGAGATTACATCACTATCACTTATATATTACTATCATAATTGAGGGTTTAGTTTCTCCATATTTTTCTTATATTTTTAATCATTTAATATTTCAATTTTCAACTGCGTTATCATTAATTTAATATGTATTTCAAAATTTTAGTTATTAATTTTTATTTTTTAATCTGTTCAGTTTTATGTCATTTTCTCTAAATTTTTTTTAATATATTTTCCAACATATTTTATATATCTTCAATGTATAAACCACTTTTGATTTTTAAATTTCTTTAATATATTATTTTCTATTTTCTATATTAATTTTGAAATTTTCGTATTGAATTTTGCATTTTAATTTGTTAATTTTGTTTCAAAATTATAATGCATAATTTGAATGTATAAACAGAATGTTTAAACGTCTTCAGATCTTCGGATAATATTTTAAATGATTGCCCAACTCACAAATAAGATCAGTTAAATGAGATTTTTAGTTATTTCTAAATAATAATTTCAAATATTTTTTTCCAAATTTTAAAATGAAAGGGATTACTTCTATTGCGGAAATGGACGTTTTCTTTTGTAAAAAATATAATTAATTTTAATATGTAACAGCAGTTAAAATCAATATAGGAAAAATAGAATTTACGATAATAATAAATATAATTTTAATTACAATATTATCATTAAAAATAAGAAGTTCGTGAGAATGTGTGAAAATCATAAAAATAGTAAAACACAGAAAATAAAAAGGGAGTACTAGAAATGCAAAAAACGTCCTTACTGTAAGAAAGTAAAAAGTATAAAATTTTTGTATAATTCATTTAAAGATACATTCTCGAAATAAATTAGTGATTATACATATTGTGTCAAGGCTACATGCAAAAGTGCTTAGTATGTTTTTAATAATTAAATTAAAAATACACTAACAATGATAAAATCATCTACTTGCATTAGCTGTTGTATTTTAAAAACATCGTGCTAAATTTTGAATGCAAGTATGAAAACACTGGTGCCAACCTGTAAGTGTCTTCACTAACTAGATATTTAGACATTAATGTAATCATATGCCAATCTTCATAACAAGTTTGCGTTCCAGTCGATCGCCGTGGAGACGAGTAGAATGACAGACCCTGCATCAACAGACTCGGTATATTAATGATATGCCACTTCGGAGACCATCGTGAACTGAATTGGTTTTATGAGCGCTTCATCATTACCGCTATTTGTGGAAAGGCGATGACCTTGCTTTCGATCTGTCAGGCTAGCAGGGCATCTGATGAAACTATGTAAAACTTACATATTAGTTTCGAAAAAATACATGATTGGTTGTCACATTCTTGTAATTTAATTGACGTTGCACATTTTACTAGTTTATATTACATTTTTTCCATTTGCTATACGTTTCAATTTTATAAATAACGAGCATGAGCGCCCGGCGTTGCCTGGGTGTTTGGATGTGTATGTTGAGCAAAGAAAAAAAAGGTAGTAGGAAGGCAGGCTCGACCCCGTACCGCAAAGGAGGAAAAGAACGCGGTAAAACCTTACGTTTATGCTGTTACGACCACCGCTAAACCGGAAGCGACATTTTTTAACATTAAGGCTAGACAATCTAAAGGAGAGGATAACTTTAAAAAATATCGGCGAAAAAGTCACCTCCCCCCCGCCTGTAGAAAAGTGCCTAGTTGAATTGGAAGATATTACTGTTTTTAGACAATTTTTCGAGAGATTGTACTTTAAAACGATACTGATCTTGGTAAAATCCATCGTCTCTATTGAAAGTTTAAGACATACATGCATACATACATTTATATATTGGTAACTAAAAATTTTCGACCCAAACTGATGAAAAAGCTTGCCCTATCTCTGAATACCCTTTATGTAAAATTTCAAATATTTAGACCAGAAATTGTCTAAGTAATTTGGAAGAGACCGCAGAGGTCATTTTTTTTTTTAATTTGGCCCCTATTATGACCGCTTAACATTGATTGTTTTCGGTTCAAATCAAGTTATTAAGTTAGATCCATGTCCAAAAAACCTATATATAAAATTTCAAGTGTTTAAACAAAAAATTGTCGGAGGAGTTTGATACCGTTCTCAAAGATCAAATCGTTGAACTTTGACCCCTTAATCGCCAAATTTCTGGCGAAAAACCAATCACATCGATTTTCCCAAATCTCAGTAACCTGTATATAAAATTTCGAGTCTGTAGACTAAAAATCGACAGAGTTATTGCGTATGGAAATGTACACAGATACACAGACACACAGATACACAGATACGCAGACACTTTCACTTATATATATATATATATATATATATATATATATATATATATATGTGTGTGTGTGTGTGTGTGTGTGTTTTATTTTGTAATATTATTTAATTATTTGTTTATTTATACGTTTTATATAAAAGAACCATTTCATTATCTACATATTTATGCGTTCCAATTCAAAATATTTTTTTATTATTTTCATATGAATGCGTTTGATTACAAAGTTTTATTTTAAAAAGTTATTTAATGATTTAAATATGTATTAACATCAATTAAAATGTAATTAATTATTTGACTATATGCATGGTGTTAAAGTAAAATAATTATTCATATATGTATAGTTAAATTAAAAATACTCATTTATTAGTATATGCAGACATTCATTAAGAATATTTAATTATATTCATATGTATAGGTTTCAATAAGATTAATTGTTCGTATACGTAAATCTTTGAATAAAAATTATTTTAAAATGCGAGATTTCAACGTCATCAGCTTTTTATAAACTTAAATGCGTAAAATACATTGAAAGGAAAATAAAAATATAATATTAAAATTATTTTATTTTTGATAATTTTGCTTAGAGCCTTCAAAGCAAAATACAATTTAATCCAAATGAAAATCATTTAGACACAAACAGTTGAGTCGGTAAAGAAAAAGAAACAATGTTTAAGAGAATTACAAATTATTTTTACTGTTTAACATTTAAAATTCATGTTTATAAACTTATTTGCTTTAATATATAAATGAATTATTAAATTGAATTTGATATTGCTATGTACATATAGATTATGTCCATAATTGTATATTTGATTTATTTACACTTATATTACGATTAGCTGAGTTCTATTATGAGTAGTATTTAGTAGCAGTAATAGTTTTATCTTTCTGTTTAATACGTGTATATATCTGTTATCTATCTATGTAAATATCTATATATCTATAAAAGTGAAAATGTCTGTCTGTCTGTGTACATTTCCCTACCAAATAACTATTAATTTTCGGTCTACAGACGCTAGATTTGACATAATGGTCATTGAGCTCTGGGAAAATCCTTTTAACCGATTTTCAGCTAGAAATTTCGCTGCAAGGGGTCAAAGTTCGACGATTTGATCTTTGAAAACTCTACAAAACTCCTCCGTCAATGTTTGGTCTAAACATTTGAAATCTTAAATGTAGGTTGCTTGGACATGTATCTAACTTAATAATTTTATTTTAGCCCCAGAAAATAAGTATAAGGGGTTCAAAATTGGGGTCAAAGATTTAAAATATTTGACTTTTGCGGTGTCTACCAAATTACTCAGCGAATTTCTGGTCTAAACATTTGAAATTTTACATAAAATGTATTCAGAAATAGAGCAAGCTTTTCAATCGGTTTGAGTCGAAAATTTGGCAAAGATTTGGCTGCCAAAATGTCAAAGTTTAAAGAGTTGATTTTTACAGATTCTAGCAAACTCAACTGCCAATTTTGGGTTTAAACACTTGAAATTTTAAATGTAGGTAACTTGAAACCAAAACAATACACGTTATGGAGTCAAAATTGGTCTAAAAGTTTTTAAAAAAGTTACATCTGTTGTCTCTACGAAATTAATCAGCAAATTTCTGGTCTAAACATTTGAAATTTTACATGAAAGTATATCCACACATACGGCAAGTTATGAACAGTACAAAGGGCTCGTGCAAAGCTGGGCAGAAATGCAAGTAGTAAATAAGATTGGTTTTGAAAGTAATAGTAAATTAATAGGAAATAATTTTTGCTTTGAGATTAATAGTGAATCAAAAGTAAATAAGTTTAGAGATTAGAATAAATAGTGAATAAGTAGCAAAGAATTTTGGGTTTAAGATTAATAAGAAAATTAATAGCAAGTATGTTTGGGTATTGAGAAGAATAGTAAATTAATAGCAAATAATTTTGGATTTGAGATTGATAGTGCAGTAATCTATCTATATATCTATACAAGTGAAAGTGTCTGTCTGTCTGTATACATTTCCCTACACAATAACTCTGTCAATTCTCAGTCTACAGACTCGAAATTTGATATACAGGGTAGTAAAATTTGGGAAAATGTTTGTGATTGGTTTTCGACCAAAAATTTGGCTGTTAAGGAGTTAAAATTCAACTATTTGACCTTTGAGAACTCTACCAAACTCCTCCGACAATTTTGGGTTTAAACACTTGAAATTTTAGATATAGGTTCCTTGGACATGGATCTAATTTAATAACTTGATTTGAGCCCAAAACAATAAATGTTAAGCGGTAATAATAGGGGCCAAAGTTTAAAAAATTGACCTCTGCGGTCACTACCAGATTACTCAGACAATTTCTCGTCTAAACATTTGAAATTTTACATAAAGGGTTTTCAGAGATTGGGCAAGCTATTTAATCGGTTTGGGTCGAAAACTTTTGCATGTCTGCGTAAAACATTCGGCAGAGGTTAAAAATTTTCACTAGATCAGTATCGTTTTTAAGCTTGACCATTCAGACGACAAATATTGAAAAATTGGCTAAAAACATTAATTTCTTCACCCTCAACTCGGCACTTTTCTACAGGGAGGGGTCGCTTTTTTCGCCTATATTTTCGAAAGTCATCCCCTCTTTTTGTTTGTCTAGCCTTAATTTAAGCCTACGGCAGTTCCGGTTTGGCGGTGGTCGTAACAGTAAATACGTCCGGTTTTTTCACGTTATTTTCCTCTTCACGGTACGGGTTCGAGCCTGCCTTCCTACTATCACTTTTTTATTCTCAGCACACACCTCCAAACACCCGGGCAACGCCGGGCACCCATGCTAGTAGTAAATGTGTTTGGTGCTGAGAAAATAGTAAATTAATAGCAACTAGTTTTACGTTTGAGATTCATAGTGATTTAATCTATCTATCTATCTATCTATCTATCTATAAAAGTGAAAATATCTGTATGTATCTGCGTGTGTGTCTATGTATATTTCTCTACGAAATAACTGTAAATTCATAGCAAATAATTTTGTGTTTGAGATTAACAGTGAATTAAGAGTAAATAAGTTGAGAGTTGAGGGTCATAGTAATTTAATAGCCAATAATTTTGGTTCTGAAATTAATAGTGAATTATTAGTAAATAAGTATGTATTTGAGAACAATAGTAAATTAATAGCAAATAATTTAAGGTTTGAGATCAGTAGTGAATTAATAGCAAATAAGTTTTGATTTAAGAGTAATAGTAAATTTGTACCAAATAATTTTGGGTTTCAGATTAATAGTGAATTATTCGTAAATAAGTTTGGAGTTGAAAAAATAGTAAATTAATTGGTTTTGATAATGTAGCGATGCCTGTGTAAAAAAAAAAATAATAGCAAATATTTTATGGGTTTGAGATTAATAGTGAATTAATATTTAATCATCATCAACGTTCTGATTCCCATCTGGTATAAATTGAAATGAATGGCTTTCATCTTGTGGAGGATACATGTTTTAACACGCTCCTGAGCTTGACCATTACTCCTGATCTGAAATGAAATACTTACATCAAATATGTTGCCAAGGTCGCTGGGAATATGGCGGGATCCTTCTATTGATCCAGTAGATATCTCACTGCTTATGT